>NC_058023.1:16382350-16690191 GCF_019176455.1 Solea senegalensis
TTATTTTTTTTCTGTATTATAGAGTGGAATCATAGCTGTTCTGCACCACCCCTCGTTCAGCCTCCTGTTGTGGGATACAGTACCGTCTCTCTCTCTCTCTCTCTCTCTCACACACACACACACTCCCTCCCCGTTGACCGCCTGACAACCCCCCTCTAACACACACAGACACAGCATAACTCTCTCCCACTCTGCACTAGCCACTTTTCCACACATGGACCAATCGATCTATGCTATTAAAAAAAAAGAAAAGACAACCACACAAACAAAAAACACAAAAAAATACACTGTATCATAACTGTCTATGAACAGATGAATGCATGGCTTCGAATATTGGGGGAGCGAAGGGGAACTCGGCTCCCCTGGATAGGACACAAGCTCCCCTGAAAGCTTACTCTGAGACACTGAGGGGGAGCTCTGTATGAAACAATGTCCATTTTTGTGCCACATACTTGGATTTTTGGTTCAATGAAGTTCCTGAAGTTGAAATTGAAAGAATTGAAATAGAAATAGACTTTTACTGTCATTACACATCGGAAATTGCCCAACGAAATTAAAAGTTCAGATGGAGGGTTGATCAGAGTTGCTGCGACTGAGCGCGCCGCCACAATGGACTAAACTGACAAAATTTGTCTCACATTCATACATTTGATGGTGGGAGGAAACTAGGGAGCCCGGAGAAAAAAAACGAAGTTAAGGTCCCAAACTGGAAATCCAACCCAGCACCTTCTATAAAACAAATAAATAAAACACCTCGACATGCCCCTGCACTCAAATCACATATGTTTTAACGATAGGTTCCCTCTTGACAGGAGAGACGTGATGTGCGGTGCATGTGACATGTGTAGCGATGCCACCTGAAAACAGTGCTCCCTCAAAGGTCACAGTGTAATCCCAACACTGGATGCATGCATATAGAAGTTATATAAGTTAGGTTTTATTTTATCTTGTGTGTATACATATTTTTTTATATATACTGTAATGTTATTCTTCCTCTTGTCTGTTTCATATAATCGTTTTTAACCAAACAACACCATAGGGGCCTGATAGAAAGTAATTTTCAACTTCACATGTGTCTGTGTTGTGGTGCTGGACACCCTACAAGGCACTAAATGTGTGGCTATCTTGTATCTTTTCTTCTTTTTTGCCAGGTAAGAAATATACATTTATTTTCAAAAGAGAAATTCCACTGTGGTTTACAGACAGATTAAAAAGGAAACTGAGAGACTGAAGCCAAGCAATAATACAAAACAAGGAGCATTAAGTAAACAGAGGTATATCTATAAAAAAAAACAATCCAGATAGGTCAGAAAGAAATGGGTAATGTGTGTTGCAAGGATGTGGTTTGATTTCTTCTTGAATGTATCTCTCACAAATATCCTTAATTTAGGAAGATAAGACTACATTTATAAAACATTTAATAGGAGCAAGTGCATGCAAGATGAGCAGAAACACTAAAGTCTGTATCCTAATGACTCTAATTAATATAATCTGTATTTATTACTTCAACAATATCCATATGCATGGGAAAGAGATATTCTAATGAAAACTGATTAAGTTACAGGAGGGTGTCAGGGGATATCCCTAAGTTAATTTAAGTTTTTAAATAATAATTAATATAATATCATGAAGGGGCTAGTGATTCCTCAGGAGGATTTACACACAACTTTAAACTGAGAAAGAAAAATGTCATGTTCTGTAGCTCATAATATCACAATCATTATGCCAAGAGGTGTTTAAACTTTATATAGCTCTTGTTTTTTATGCTCTGTGATGATGTAAGAGACATGGTTATATTCAGTTCCTGTTACATCTTTATATGAAGGCAGAAGATTGTTTAAACTACCAGTGTTTTGTTTTTATTGACAAGCGATATCAAAGTTGACTCCCACTGAAATTTAAACATATACAAAGATTAATGAGGAAGACAAAGTCGTTTACATTTACTCTTCCTCGACCGTTATCATTATTGACTTCAGTTCAGAGGTCAGAACATTGCGCACTGCTTAAGGAGCTTTTACTGGCTTGGATGCCAAAACTAACCACATCTTCTACTAGTTTATACTGGAAAGTAGACAGAAAGAATTGGATCTCTATATCAAGTGAGATCAAGACCCCTCAGACCCTTGGTTTGCACATGAAGAAACACCCAAATCATTTTCTCAAATCTCAAATACTTGTTTGTTTTTTTGCCCAAATGGAAATAATTGAACCGAAATATTACACACTGAACCTTTAATTTAGAAAAACTGACTCAACATTGCAAATTATTCATTTTCTAATTCACCAATCAGGATACATGTAAATCACTTTGGGTTGCATTTACATGTTAAATGCTATATCAATAATGACTGATTGAAGTGATTAAAGAAAATGCTCACTCTTTTTAAAAAAAAAGAGTTTCTTAACATTTGAATGGGCCAACTATTCAGGGCTTTCAAAAACCCATGATAAGCCACATAGAAAACAGGAAGCTCAGAGTCAATTAACAGCTGAAAATTCATTATTCATACACAAAAACGGTCTCAAACTGTGCTCCTTCGGGTTTTATGGCTATATAGCAGAAACTGAGAAAAACAGATTGATCGCTCAGTTTGTGTTCTTTTATGAGTAAGACATGCAGTGAAGTTCACATCTCCTAAAAAGAAGGAAAATCAGTTTTTGACAGTTCATCCACTTGGACCGTGTTTCAGCCCATCACTCAGAGGACTCTAGGAAGCAAAGCTTTCAGTGAGGCTGTTATGCATAATGAGCGTAAACACATTTTTAATGTTATGATCAAGGTTTGAAAAGGGGTGGATTGAACTTTTTAAAGGATTTGCAAATTGATAAAATATAAAATGACGTGCCTTAATCGAAGCGCTTTCCTCCGTCAGAGCTGGCTCACACACTATATAATGAGACATACAAGGATGTGGGGCTTCCCTAGTATCTATGTTTTCAACAATTTTCTCTAGATAAAAAAAAAAAACAGAGTTAACTGAGAGTTTTCAGCTAAAACGAACTAACAACAAAGCTAAGCTGAATGTGTTTCTTTCTCTGGTCAGTCTTGTAATAACTCAATCTATTGGGGGTTGGAGTTGTTTTTATAGTACTGTATGTAAGACCCCCTCAGTGATTTAGTTTTGTCATAAACTCTTATCTGTTCAAAACATCAACACAGTTGCCGAATGTAAGATCTGCTCAAAGTGCCATAGTTATGAAATACACTGTATGACCACACCATGAAGCAGGGGTTTAATCTATCTGAGGGTTTACGGAACCAAAGTGGAAACTCTTTTATACTCGTTTTGTTCTATAATGTTTGCTCTTGTGAGACACTCAAAGTGTTCCAACTAATTCAAACTCAATCACAGTTTACTCTAATTGAGCATTAAATTAAAGTGTCTCAGCCTCAAAAGGTGCACTGGTCATATCTCTTCCACAAATGTGCATGACACAAGTGTTTGAGTGTGAGAAAATGAATTTCCTCCTTGAAACCACTGCGCTTTACATGAAACAGCTATCAACAAGTGTTGATAATTGGCCTCATTGCCAAACTGTTCAAACACATGGAACGCATTTTTCTTTCTCTGGCCAATTTCCGAGTAATTGTATTATTATACTGTACGGGGCATTATCTGACAGGCTCATGTTCCACTAAACAAGTCATTTTCATGACTCATTTGAGAGCAGGCAGTAGTTACAATCACTGTCTAATGACAGGACTCATGTATGACTGACTGGGGGGAGTTGAGGTGGAGGGTTTGAGATGCACTTTAACACATTATTGTCATAAATCAGTCATCAATAAAACATGGAGCTGATCTATAGCATTAGTGGGAGGCAATTGAAAATACACCTGTGGTTGTTCAGACACATTACAAAAAGAGTTTAACATGATAGTCATCTAAGGACGGAAAGAAGTTAATGCCTGCATATATACTATTTTCTAATTCATCATGCATCTCCAGATGGCAAAAATACAGTATAGCATTCCTTAAGTACAAAATTCACATATCTATACTTTACTTTACTTCTATTGTACTGGATAGTCATGACTATCAAATAGTCATTTTCTGGTTAGGTACTTAACAGAAAATACTTTGAAATATCCCTATTACGTATTACGTGTTTGCTTGGCCGGGCAAAATGAATAGGAACAGGGAGAAATCGCGATCTTTGTTTGGCCAAACACTCCAAACACTACTTACCCCATTATAACATCTATTCATCACATACACAGACCAAAGATTAATAAGCAGATTTCTTTTAGAATTAGGGACATAATTCATCACACAGGAACTCACCTCCCCAGTCCTCCAAGCTGTAAAGATTGTTGAAGTTATGGCTGACGAATGGCGAAATCTTTTTCAGGTCATGGGTCCGGACTCTTGTTGCCAGGAGCGACTGGTGAGCATCTCTGAACGTAGTGTCCATGAGCAACAGGCCTTTATGGGCACGAACGGCTTTGGCAAATCCCTCGGGACCATCACGCAGTAACACGTCACGGAAACCGACAGGAGGCTCGCCTGTAAATGAACACGAGAAGAAAGTCAGAGAGAGAGCATCAATACAAGGAATGGTTAGTGTTTATGTGGGATACACTTTGTGAGGAATCAATGTCAATTACTGGAGGAGTCATTTCAAACGTTCTACCATATTCAATGTATTTGTGCAGACGATAATCCATATCCAATGGTCCATATATTCTCAGAGTACAGGTTGTACATACAGGTTGTATATAAAATAGATCTAAAACAAAGGCGATATGGCTTATACATAATATTTGGATATTGTTGCTCTAGGCTCATGAACGGTTTTCTTTTGAGATGTTTGTGCTTCTCAATAGTAAATACACTCTAAAATAAAATATCTAACATTTAAGAAAATACACTTATTACGTTTAATTTCAGATAATACCTGATTTATTACTTTGGCTTCTTTTTAAGTTAAATGAAGGATATATAATGCATAACTTAATTTTGTGTATTTCACTAATTTATTAAATCTAATAAATATGATGATTACCAATGCAACAGCCTTTAAAACCAGCAATATATGACAATATCCAAAATCTAAGGCAATACCTTGTCTTGCACCACAATATAGATAAAATACTGATATATTGCCCAGCCCTACTGTGAATATGAAACTAATATTGCAAACGTCTTCCATTTAATTGGTGACCAAACACGAGGAATCGTTCAATTTATTCAATGTTGAGCAGCAGTATTGACTTGAGACCCTGCTGAGTTTCTGACCAAGACTAATGGTGTCCAACATTTTAACAAGACTGTAGACATGCAGGTAAACAGACGTTAATTACACAGCGTTCTCCCATAATTTCTACTATTGTCTGGTAGTTTGTCATAACTTCTAATGAGGTTCATTGCCGCTCCAACCATCCTGAAATCAAGTAGATCATCTATAAAAGAATACATGAATATAAACGCAACCCACCAATTTGTGAAAATGGATGGCTCCTACTGACAGTGACTCATATGAGCTGTCTATATAAAATAAACAGCTACTGTTAATAAATCAAGCAATCATCATAGTATGCATAGCAGAAGCTGCTGCTTTTGCATACATTTGACACCTTTCTCCATTTCTCACTCTTCTCTGACTTGTGACCCTATTATGGGGTTCTGAAAATCTCCCGACACCAGCAAAATATGGCAGACATTTACATTCTATATGTTAGAATATGATAAACCTACAGTCTTGATCTCAGTGCAATAGATTTGTGATTTTGGAGTCACCTGTGCGTGACTATTATTGACACAAAAGTAACACTATAAGTTGCATTAATTATAGCTGTGTTGCCTCTGCAGCAAGAAGCCCTGGGTTCGAGACGGGCCTTTCTGCGTGGAGTCTGCATGTTCTCTCCGTGTGTGCGTGGGGTTTCTCCGGGTTCTGTGGCTTCTTCCCACAGTCCAAAAACATGCAATATAGGGATTAGGTAAATTGGACACTCTAAACTGACTGTAGGTGTGGTTGTTTGTCTCTATATGTGGCCCTGCGATGGACTGGCAAAGTGTCCAGACCCTCCTGTGGAGGATAAAGTAGTAGAAAATGGATGGATTGATAGATATTCAAAGTGAAGCACTATTGTTGCACTCTCCCTCCCGCTCACTCCCCCGTCTTTCCCTCCCCTTGTCTGTCCACTCTCTGTCCCCCTGTCTGGTCCGGTTGCCCACACCACTTAATCGTAAATCAAATAAATAGGAATAAAATATACTGCAGGCCGAGTATCACAGACTTGTCCTGCACACAACAAATCTGTCAGACACCACAAGGCATGCAGTCAGCCACATTATATGTTCTAGGTAAAAAAGCAACAGCATACATTGTTTTTGCTGTAAACAAGTAAACCACTTTAGAGGATTAGTGTTTTGTTTTTGTTGTTTTTTTTTAAACTTTTTTTAACTTTTCTTCAACTTCAAAATAAAATCAAATAACTGAAGAGAAACAGATATCTGTCTTGAGATATCTAGATTTCATTAATCTTTTTACTCTGCATGCTACTGGGGCTACTTAACGATCAAGGGGCCCCAAGCAACCGCTTAGTTTGCTGATGCTTTGGGCTGGCTGTGAAGAGCCACATTCATTGATGTGAAATATTCACTCATTCATATGCAATATTTATTAATTTGTCAATTAACAATCGAAAACAATCCTCTTGTTTATGTTGTCTTTTTTGTGCTGTTTTTATTCTTTTGAATTCTGTCACTCATTTCAACTGCAACACACTCACTTGTGTTGTACAGTGACAATAAAGGCTTTTTATTCCATTCTGTTCTATTCTATTCTATTCTTATCCATCCTATCCTCTTCTATTGTGAATATAATTGTAAATACAACTCCAGAAGGCTTACACTATATATCTATATTTAGCACAAATCTAATACAAAATACTAAGTGAAATCAAATCTTAGAATTGCATATGACATCAACTCAAAACCACAGATATAAATCTCATGTTGAAGCAAAAGTCAGGGGAACACACGAGTCAGATTTATCCACTTTTAAATAACTTCATTGCAGCGCAGGTGATGGTGGTAAAGATATTTTGGAAACAAAAGGTTACCATCCATGGAGCCGTGCAGCTAGTGTGGCTTAAAATAAGACAGGAGTAATGGCAGCGAACAAAGAGCCATTATCTGAAACCCTTGCTGTTCCGCTCCCCGAGGAGCACGGGATGAAGACTGTTGGGCATGTTGGCTCGAGACGAGTGTTTCTGGTGAGCTTTCAAGATTGTAATGTCATATATAGTAGCAAAGTGTATCATCTCCACTAAAAGCTTCCATAAGGAGGAATAAAAACAATTGAAACCCCCAAGACAAATACAGACCATTTTGGAGCTTATTATAGGTGAGTAGTCCTCAACGCAAACACATTAAAGTGCTGCTCTATTGTAATCCTCTCTCAGCCTCACAACCAAACACAACCAGAGGCATTAACATATTGGACACTGAATTTGGATCTATTTTTGCCAAGGTGTGTATAACCATCAATCAATTACACTAGTTAATAAAATACTTTCTTCCTGCTCAGTCGTCCTCCAACCCATTGCCCCTCTCTTTCCCTTGCCTTCAATCTCTCTCCCCCACTTCTCGCTCTGTGTAGCTGAATATTCCCTCCTGACCTTTTATTGTTGTACATCATCCCTGAAAACAAATGATCCCCACTGTAATTGTCTCTGAGGCCAGCAGGTGCATAAATGAACGACACGCGCGCACACAGATACTCATAAACACAAACATGCAAATGAGCTCACTGAAACAATCTCGATGAGCTTTGAGCAATCGTAGATGGAGCAAATAACATATATATAATTAACTATGGAACAAAATACAAACAGATACCAGGAAAAAAATGTTAATGCCCCAAGTCGTTTCACGATCATGCCGTCTTACAAACTTTGCACACGTATACCTCTATAAACCAAGGAAGAAATGAGAGCATCCGTCCTGGGACTTTGGCAGCTTATGCATGGGACAGTTTACCGAAGAAAAACCTGTGTGTGTCACATCGTACGCAGCAGAAACAAAAATTAGTAGACACAAGTCCCATGCGGCTGCGTGCTTGACAAATGACCCACTTACACAAACACCTCACTTCCTCTTGCCCGCTTTTCTTCACTACCATCACTTCACTTCCAACCTGATCATGTTAATCCATGGATTGCAGTTCTTCACCTCACCTCAGCTCCACAATACCAGCTCATGTGACAAGATGGAGGTTTTCTTTTTCCTTTATTTCCAATTTGTGAAGGAGACAAAAAAAAAAGCCTCAATCTGTCAATGTCATGAGCAGACATCTGTCTCCCAAGATGTCCGTTAAATGTATTATAACCTTTTCAATGACAGATTGTGATGGAACTGAAGATCAAAGCTGTATGTGAGGTTCAGAACAATATTAATATAGCAGAAAACAACATATGTCTATGTACAGATATTAAGATGCTAAAAACATTATGAAAAGGGGAGGCTTGTTTGTCCAAAAGGCTGGTGCTAAATTGCGACATCTAGAGGTAATGAATGTTGGGAGCAGTGTCGGAAAAGTCAAAAAGTTAAAGTGAAAATAAACGCCCACTCTTCTGCAGCTCACAAGAAATACTTTGGCCTGTGCTTGTTTTTGTGTGGACAGCCCCCTGTAAATTTAAAATAAGTTAAATGCTTTGGATGAGTTTCAGGACAGCTCACAGTCCGTTTCCATCCATCCATTTTTCTACTACTTTTTCCTGACATAGGGTGATAGGTGGGGTACACCCTGGACACTTCACCAGTCCATGGCAGGGCCACATAGAGACAAACAACCATTCACTCTCACACCACACAGTCAATTTAGGGTGTTATGTTTACCTAATCAGTTTCCAACATTCAAAAATAAAAGTGTTTTTTATTCTAAAGCAAAAATGCATTCAAAATCATTTTGCATTTATTTATGGTTTGACTTTAAACATAACTGCTAATTTACACAACCGATACACCTCAGTGTTGTGGTATTGGTCCAAAAGAGCATCACTTTTTACTCCACATATCTGCTTATCTGTGTGGAACAAAGAACTGAAACCCTTTGACTCTTTTTATAGCTAAGTGCACCTGAACAAAACAAACTTCTGTTTGAAAATGGAGGGGAGAAAAACAGAGAAAGAAAGAAACATTAAGATTTTATAAACATGTCTTGCAGATTTTGCATTTTGCAGATATAATGTTTTAATTTGTCTTTGCCAAAAGATTAGCAACAGCTGTTCATACGCTGAGCTAACAGGCAGTCTTCTACTTTTATCACGCAAATGAAAACACAGCTCATAACTGGACAGGGGAAGGAAAGTCTGTCTTTTTTATTAGTCATTCTTCCTCAAGCTAACTGTGAGGCATGTGGTGATTAACCTCTAGATGTCCTCCATTAAAAAAAAATCCAGACAATAATTGGAACAAGGTGTACTTATACACCATCGATGAACTGCCAGTCATGTGAGTGTTTCATAGTACATATCCTAATTAGAAAACAATGGCCTTTGAGCCTTTAGCACCCTCTGTTAGGACAATCACATCCTTTCTTTGAAGAGTGATGTTGTTTCGCTCTCTCCTTGGTTTTGGAGGGAAAGCCTCTTAAATAGCCTTTACCGTCATTTTACCACTTTCTCGTATTGAAATCAGATATCTTGACGTACCTCATATATTTTGGTTTCTCCTTCACTGTGGTTGGTACGTGGTAACAATCCTTACTATTGTGTTGGCGCTTTTCTTTTATCAATCTATCAATATCTCAGTGCCTGCAGGCTACCTTGTTAACCTGACCTCTACATATGGGCATTATGCACTGGCCAAACCCTCCTTTCATGACCTCTTTCTCCTTCTATGCTCCAGTCCCTCCCCTCCACAGAGAGTGATAATACAAGCCTAATCCTTCTCTCGCACTCACTCCCTCCTGAATGAAAGAAAGGGATATCAGCATATTACCAATCTCATTACTAGGCTTTAGGTATTATTCCTTTTCGTGCCTGTGCTACATAACTACCTCATCAGCTGCTTACTTTAGGTAGGAGGGGGCGTAATACTGGACGATATTTAAACAACATACTTTTTTAATCAATCAATATGGACATATATCCCGATATGAATCAAATTAATACTAAGCGATATAAATAATATCTGGATATTTTCCGGCTATATCCTGATATGCTAGATATATCAGGATAATCTTTTGAGATGTTTGTGCTTTACACTGTAAATACACTCTAAAATAAAATATCTACTTTATTACATGATCTTACAGTACAGTTATTACCTTTCCTTTCATATAATATAGTTTATTTCTTTGGCTTTTTACTGTTAAATAAGGATATGTACTTGTGTGAGAAACAATGACATTGCCAATAAATAGGGTCAAATAATAAGGCCTAAAATTAAAGAAGTGTTATTAAGTGACTTTTTGTCAATTCCATGTACAGCCTTTAAAACCAGTAAAAGTCGTCACAGATATCATGATATGACAATATACAAAATCCAACATGATATGTCGTCTTATGTCACAATATACATATATTGATATTGATATAGTTTGTGACAGTACGGCACATATTTTTTTTGCAATTCCATGAGAAATAGTACCAAAATAACCAGCCCCAACTGTTTAATTTCTGGCATCCTTCTCTTGGGGTACAAGAGTAAAATGGTACATTAAGGTCAAACACCACCTACAACAGCCAGCTGACTGGGTGACAGGGAAACGTAACTCCCTTGCAACCTGTGTCTTCCATGCGCGCAGTCTATTCTTATACAAAGCTTGACATCTGCCACAAAACCCAGCAGGATAAAAGAGTGGCTGGATGTCTTCCATTGTTGTCTATTGTGTTGCGTTCAATGTCATCGTTCATTGTTGGTACGATGTCACGCTACTTATCGGGACACAGCATAGTAAAGGTACTGGTCTCAGTCGAAACACAAGCCTGACGCCGGGCTGTAACATTCAAAACTGTACCAAACCGAACCATACCATGATGGAAACACAGCTTTTCACGTATACATCTATGTGTGTTCGCCTTCCTGCCTCCTGATGGGCAGGCAACATTTGCTTTAATCGCAAGATCTGCATGAGCAGACAACTTGGGATTCCTGTCCTATTCAACTCATTCCATTCCACTGAGCATAGTGTTTAGATATCTGATTATGATTCATATTATAATCAAATGATTTTGTTATGAATTCACGTTTAGAGCTAGAACAGGGTGGCGACGATCATGTCAAATAGACACAGCTGACTATTTTGTTGTTGTCGAAAAGGAGCGTCTGCGTACATTTGTGCCAATTTGCACCCCTGACAAAAATAAACCTGGGAGCATAGTGACAAAACGGTAAAAAAAACGTGCATCACTACAAAACACCCAAATGAAATCAATGTGTTTTTCCAAGATATTTTTAAAAACAGAAACACTGAGCACATCATGATTCAAAATGAGTATTTAATCTATCCTCCTGCCTTAATTGAACCTTTAAGGATTTACTCAGAAATTAAAACAAGGATGCCCCCCATCCTTGTTTTAATTTCTTAGCACGCTTGACTCCAGAGACCTTAAGGCAATGGAATTAACATGTCATTGACCAGCTTGAGTCAGTTCACACCTGGCATTAGAATGTTTCCTCACAGGCATCTATTCCCCGGTCTATATGCAAATAAGTGAATAGATAATTGCTGTTTGGAAAGAACAAATGCTATGTTGGTTATAACCAGGCACCGGAGGCCGTGATGTGGTTTTTCTTGTCTGTGGGAAATTAAAAGAATAATAAATAAAAATCAATATAAGACAGACTGGGTCTCTTCCTTGGTGCGTTTCAGGCAAACAAAACTGCCAAGATGGTTTACACACTCACGATACACTTCAGAGCCATTTTTTATGAAAACATTTTTAAGTCATGATGTGCTTCTTAAAATCTCCTTCAGATAATTATGTGCTTCCTTTTACACTGAGGACATGGGTAAGTAAGGAAGTCCTTCATTGATTCTTAGGACACATCTGAGTAAACCTGGCTATCATATTGGCTTTTTTGTTTTGGTAACACTTTTTTTTTTTTTCAAAATGGCACACTGGGAAAATGATGATGTCATAGTCCCACCTCTGTCACTGTCACAGTCTTCATCATCATTATTCTCCTCTTGTGTTTGGGGGATTGTTTGGTCTGTTCGCATCATATGATCACTTTTATTTTCTTTCCTTCCTCCCCCAGGCTTGTTTCATTCCGTCGCTGTTTCTGTGATTGTACACTTGTTCAAAAAAAAGCTTTATTTAAAAAAGGTCTTCTCCAGGTTTGGTGCTACAGTACCACATACAGGCCTGGCATATGCACTACAGAGTTAAGAGTGGTTTTAGTGTGGATGAAGACATTTCCTGAAACAATGCCGTGTTTACGGAAAACCTTTTCAAAAAGAAAAAGACTGTTTACGCTTCATTCTGTTTCCTAAGGATATGGAAAGGGTGGAGTCACCTCCCACTTCTGTACGCAACTAGATATACCTTCAACTAATCAGACCAATGATCCTGATGACATGTGCAAAGAAATATTTGATTTAACAATGTTGTAGTTTTCTCGGAGCAATGGATTTCTAGTTGAGGGAGATCTGTGGAGCAGGTGGCTTACAATGAAAGCAACAGTTGTATATCTTCTGTCTCTACCTCATCTCCCTCTTGTCCTTTCTCTCCCCCATCACATCTTTTACTCTGGTTCTGTCAGAGATTTCAGAGACATACAGTTAAAAGGGAGTTTCTTCCTGCTCTCCATCATGTTGTCTATGTACAGTGCCTTGAGATAATGTATGTTATGATTTGGGACTATACAAATAAAATTGAATTGAATTGCTGTCATAGTGTTAAGTCCGCCTGTAGCGCTCCGGGGGTTTGTGAATTTTTTTTTGGAGATTTAGAAGTTGGCCAAAACAGTGTCCTTACCGGACCTGTCTGCAGAGAGAAATCAAAACGCTGCCACACTTGGGTACTTTTGAGAACACACTCTCTATAGAATAAAGGTGAGGGCTCTGAATGTGAGACATCAGGTTTTAATGCATCTTGAGTGTACTCACACCTTTACACGAAACAGTTGATGACCTAAGGTTCGTGCTAGCGCCGTGTATACACAGGACCTTTGTGGCTCAATGAGCTCATCAAAAAGCTTTTGGCCATTCCTGCGAGATTCTAAGGGAGCAGTTCCAGAGCAGGGTGAGGAGCAAAGAACTTCAGCCTTTCACAAACAATGAGCTGCATCCTCTCACTGCTGTGCTCACAACTCAGCAGAGCACTCTGGGCCACAACCTTCTTTCCTCCCAGAGTGCTAAACTGAACCATTTAGCAGGGCCTTTCTGCCTCCAGCTATCGGACTGTTCGACAGCCCATTTGTCATTCAGTGGGTGCTTTTAACCGAAGTGCCCTACAGGTCGACAAGTATTTACATTTTTACCATTGGTGCTCCTGGGGAAATGAAACTCCTCAACCTTGCAGTGGAGGAGCCTTGGCAAATTACACCAAACGTAATGAATGCAATAATAATGATGCACTGTGGCATTATTTTGGTTCTGTAACAGATAAACCATTTCGAGTGGTACTAGTGGAGTTGGTTCATTTTTAAAGTGTTACTAACAATTCATCGGCCACTGACTGGTCTTAATCACTTTTTCCTATTTATGCAGAACTAGAAAAAACAGAGCCACGTTTCAGTCAAATGACACCAATGATTGACTTGATTTCCTTTTCCTCAACTTACCCATGGTGACAGCAGGGACAACTGGGTCTATGGAGGAAGGCTTAGCCTTCACTGGGATGGGTGTAGTCGGCCCATTCACCATCACATGACCTGCATGTGAGTATAAAAGCAGAGACTACAAGTGAGATACAGCCCTTTAACACGTGTAACTAATTGTATAGATGAAGAAAACATAAAACACATTATTAAAGGTCCAGTTGATTTAAAGGGCTCTATTAGCACAATTCAAATAGTTTATTCATGTATGATCACCTTAAACTGAAAATCATGACGTTTCTGACAATTATTATTATTTTTTTTATATCCACAAGAGAATAAGTGACTCCGCTGTGTTCTATTGCCTCGTATGCTCAGAGGGAACAAACACTGGCTCCAAAGAGACTTTTTCACATTTTTTTAATATGACTGAAGGTTAACCTACATCCTTGAAAATGAGCGAGGTGAATTCACTGCTACATGCCACTAAATCTTAAACAGAACCTTCAAAGATGTCATCATTTTTATTAGTTGTGTCCTCCAACATTTGAAAGTTAAAAAGATTCAATAAAAATGTCCCTCTCTCTCTCGTGCGCTCACTCTTTTCCTAAAAAAAAAAAAATACTTTATATCAAAAAACATAAACACAGATACAAAAATCCCTATATTTTAAAACCAAATGGAAAGCAGCCCTGGACTCTTATTCACAATTTTCTAATTCCTTCAATCTGAAATCTTGAGGTTTCAAAAGTGCTCAGATTTCAGATTTTTATGGGTGACGGCAAGTTGCCACTTGGTATTAAGTTTGCAGTCACTGCTTGCTTTGGCCTATCATGGTACTAAAATACTCTACCTGCTGAATACTGAGCTGTAATATCATAATAGCTGATAACTAGCTACAAAAATACCGATTAATGACATTGTGACTGTTATGTGTGCACTGACCCAGGTAGTGCAGTAGCTTCTGGGCTCGGTTCTGAGTGGGTTTGAGGTTGAAGAGTTCCTGGTTCTCGTCGATGAACTGGGTGTCCACAGTGGCGTGGAGGAACTGGTGGTTGGAAAGAACATTCTGGAGGAACGGGATGTTTGTCTAGAAATGGAGACACGGAAAGGGTTAAGAAAGAGTTGTATATCTGTGAACTTTGATGAGCAGTTTAGGGAAAAAAAGGGGTTTTTGAAATGCCTCTTGCACAAGTCAATACAAATAAAAAACACTGAATACAAAAGCAAGAGAGTCGAGACACAAGCTGCTATGCTCAACTCATTTTCAGAAAGTGAATCACTTGAAAGAAAAGACAGCGGTTGTTGGGGGAAAAAATACACTTTGCTCTTAAGAGCATTTTTTTGTTGAAAACAGTGTTACACTTTGATAAACACACACACACACACACACAATGGTATCAATGGCTTGATGCAAAACAAATCTAGCAGTGTGGTGAAAAAACTTAAAATAAATAAAAAAAAAAAATCACATCTCAGCTCCAATAGACAAAACACAGACACTCAAAGCAGCAGGAGAAAGACAACTATTGACAGTAATTACATACCATTTCTATTTCGTCGTTGTTTGTTTGCCGCAAAAGTATTATCACGCCAATTAAGCGCTCTAAATGAACACAGAATGAATGAGAGGGAAGAAAGAGATGTAATTGTAAATTACTTATTTGATGCAATTCTTTTTTTCCCTCTCATAAAGCCTGTCAACGTGGGGAGCCTGGTTTGGTGTGCTTTATGAGACGAAGAGAGTGAAATGTGGGGAATATTACATGAAACAGGAAAGTGTAAAAAAGTATAAAGTATAAAGAAAAGCAGACAGGGGAGAAGGGGTTGTTAGCTGAAGAGGTGTCAATGCATATATATATATACACCCATACAATTAATCTGTGTATTTAAAACACGCTCCCCGGATTTACAGCTTCTTAAATGAGAACATTTTCTAGATTCTCTGCGTCCTATAACAAAAAAGTATTTAAAATTGAATCATTTTGTTTAGTGGAAAACACAAGAACATTTGAGAACATCCTCACTTCCAGTGATCCAACATTTGTCAACATTTTCTGACAATTTATGGACCAAACAACTAATTGATTAATGGAGAAAATAATCACCAGCTTGACTGATTATGACAATAATATATATGAGAATATATGAAGCAGCTTCAGGTGTGTTTAGTGCTGTGTAATGTTAGGGTGAAGGAATGTACACCGTGAGAAAAGATTTCTTTTCTTCAAGTTTACTAAAAATGACTTTATATACGACTTGGAGTGACATTTAAAAAGAGGCCACTCAAGAGGACATTCTATCGCCACTTTATATCTAACTCACAACATATAACATCCATAATAGTACATGAATAGATGTAGCTCGGTCTCATATAAACACTCTAATGTAGAGGTATACAAAAACATCTAGCACATGTAGTGTATGCACATGCACAGAAAATACAGCCCACAGATGGACTGCAATTACAGCCATAATTTGAGCATTTACCCGACAGTCAAACACTGAGTGATTCTAAATAATTGCTGCTGCAAAATCACTCAGAAATCCCATAATTGGGAGAAGGAATCGGATAATAAACAAACCACACACACACACCTCATTACCACCACTGAGAGAGGGAGGTGCAGTAGGGAGATCAATGTGGTCTGGTGAATAGCAATAGAGGAAAGCTAGTGCATGTTGGTCATGCCAATAGAGCCACAGGAGATGAATACAGTAAGAACTGTAGAGAAGAGAGGGTGAGGGTTTCCTTTCTTTGAGTCGCTTCTCAAGAGCAGAGAGAGAAATAAAAGACACGTGAAGAGAACAAAGACGACAGAATATGTATTATTAACCTTATTTCATTTGACAAAGAGAAATCCTAATTTCAAAGAGTGGAAGTAAGAGAAGAACCATACAGTATGTTCTGCTTCGTTATTATTTAGGACCAATCAAGCACCATTCATTTTGAAAAAGACATCATTCCAGAGAAGGTGTTAGGGCTGCAAATAATGATCATCTTCTTTATCGATTGATCTCTTGATTATTTCCTCGAGTAATCTTCCATTAAACATATTACCATCTAAAAAGAGAGAGTGTGTGTGTGTGTAGTGCCGTACAGAAATTTGTGCCATGATTTCGCAAGACCTCCTGATTCTGAGGACTGCGGGTCAGCAGCTTTGATCTTGTAAGGCTGTTTTTCCGCTAACAGACTGTAGGGAGAGTGGAGAGAGCCCCCAATCTCCCCCACAACAAGACATTTAACTTTCACAATGACTCCAAAGATGTTAAATCGCGGTAAAAACACTGCATAGCTCTGCTTTAAAAAGAGAAGCAAACTGATTATCAGAAGAGCTGACAATTTATTTAGCAATTCATTCAAAGTCGATTAATCATTGCAGCCCTAGAACACTTTTTATATTCCTTTGCAGACATTTACATGCCTGGCAAGGTAAGAGTGGGATTTATTTTGCAAGGTACAAATGCTCACACACACACACATAAAATGAAATTGCACTCTCAGGTCTCAGAGCTGGAGCGAGGAAAGCGCTGAGGGATTCACATGGATGTACTAAGCTGACAAGTCTCTGGCTCCAGGCTGTGGACTGAAACAAAAAAGGGGATTTCTGCTGCTAAATGCTACAACAGCAGTATACAGCTTTATATTTATAGTATCTGCCAATATGACTGTATTACAATATACTGCTGCCTCGTAAACCTGCCCTCTTGAAGAAAATCAGCAGCTATGGAAAGAATATGCAGTTTTGTTTTATTGTTTAAGCAACACAAGCTAGGGTTGAATTATGATTATCTTTGAAATGCTAATTGTTCAAAGTTTGTTTGTACTTCATTTTTTTTTATCCACATGTTTTGCGATTTGGCTTTGAGCCTTTTTCTTTGTCTTTTTCTGTCCTTCCTGACACAAGCCTCCCATTTATACCGGCTAGGGAGCAGGACAAGGAGTACACTGGATGTGGCCGCAGTGGCTTGGGTCAATTTAGAGTATCCAGTTATGCCAACATCATCATCGATCTAATTAAACAGAGTGAGATTAAAGACAAAAGTGTTCCAAGCTTCACTGATCAAGTCTTCAAATACATTGCAATAGATAATCAACAGAACCACTGGACCAACATTAGAATAAAAAATTAGGGTATAAAAGATAAATGCGTATGCTTCAGACTGCATAATATTTTTTGTCTTTCACGATGCTCAGTGGCACAGGTTCTTGCCATGTCTTGTTTGGGGGACTGGCAACACTGCAAGTATGACCAATCCACCGACCAATCATCGCTCACGACACTGTATGAGTTCAAAGGCCATGAAAAACTAATACATGCCTTTATCTGAAGCAGACTTGACTATTGTTAGGTACTTTTTTCTGTACACCTTCCAAAGAAAACCACTGACAGACTTCAGTTCATCCAAAAGTCTGCTGTTTATTAACCAGGACCAGGAACAGACGGCATATTAGTCCCAATTAGTATTTGGTTTATTGGAGGTTCCCCACAACAATGCCCCTTAACTTTGGAACGCACAAACTTTAGAGCTCAGGCATTACATATTTTTCAAAAGAAGAAGACTTAAAACCTACTGTTTTACTCTAATCAACTAGCCCCTTTTTATTGCACCCTGTTTTTTGTTTTATTTGCAGTTTTAGTTTATTTTAGTTTATTTGACTCTAGCCCTTTCCTGAGTTATTCCACCCTGTGTTGTATTTTAATCTATTTTCTTTTTAATTGATTGAATTGAATAGATTTTCCTTTTATTGTGAAACACTTGTATGAATGGTGCCCAGACACCAAATCTCTGTTCTTCAGTCATGTTAAATTATTCAACAGTGTCCATTCAACATTCCCAATGTTCAAAATCTGGTCCGACACTGGGTATGTGACGGTTCAACGTTTGAAAATTGGCCTGAATTCTTGTCACCTGATCACAGCATTAGAGAACCTAAATGAGATTTTTACTACTGATTACAGAATGATACTACTGTATGTTGAATTAATCAGCTTCAGGTTGACATAACCTTTGTATACAACCTCATCAAGCTCTTGGGTAAAAAATGGAAATACACTTACTAAAAAAGTTGCTGGAAAAAACATTTTAGGATCTACATTATTACCATTCTAAATTGAAGGCTTTATTCACAACACAGATTTCCCTATTTGCACTACATAAGAAAACACTGCAAGGACAAGTTTAAAAGTCACAAAACAAAGAGGTATAATTAAGAATAATGTGAATATTAAAGAGGAGGTTGTTTTTTTTAAAAGTGGGCCTTGAAGTTTTACCTTCATGAGTTCCCTTACTCATTAAAACTTAATACGTGAAAAACAAAAAGCAAATGTTAAATAAAATATAATCACAAGTAGAGACAGAGACAGGGAGGGAAAAACAAGGCAATGCTTTTAATGAAAGACTCAAAAATAATAGGGAGTGAGGACAGAGGCCTCATGAATACATGAGGGTTTGTCCTTTTCCTCTCCGCTGTAACAGATCAATGTGTTCATTATGAAGCATCTCTGTGTGCCTGAGGCTACCTCACACACTATTACTACACAGAGTCACAGAGGCAGTCGCCCCAACTCTGTTTCCACGTTTGCTCTAATGATGTGCAAACATATTCTCACAAACACAAACTCGCAACAGAGTGTCTTCATATTTCTCTCAAGTCTCCATTCTGCTTTTGGTGGTATTGCTCACACACACACATTAACACACAAACAAATACTCCCAAAAAATGTTGGATGCCCTGGAACAAGGCTACAGCTCTCACAGCTATGCAAAACACATGCAAACACACACACACACACACACACACACACACACACACACACACACACTTCCAAATTCCAAATGCTTTTTAGATTGTCCACACAGCCACAAACCCACCTTTTAGCACTGTTTTAGTTTTGGCTGGAAATAAAAATGTCTGAAAAATGACTTAATGCTCACTCAGGCAGCAATTTACCTGACACACCAGGCTCAGTATGAGGAAGACTGCCTCTTTTTTGGCACAAATGATACAATACTACACCTGGTTGTGTATCTGTCTCCTCCTCCTTTCACACATTGCTAAGTTGATCTCTAGAAAAATGTGTGTTATTGCTATTCTGCGCGGTCGTTATGGCTGTGGCTGCAATCAGCTTTGCTGTTGATTGCCAAAGCAACACAGTGAAGTGGGTATTGATGTCCCCGGCTGTTGACTCGACTGCAAACACAGGTCAGATCAACAAAAGCAGCACCTTCAAAACAGTTACTGTTGCAGAGTATCTGTCTGCCCTGTTCGGGAAGCTCTAAATATGAATTTGACTTGAGTTAATTCATCCAACATTGTAAATGTTGTAAATGTTAATTCATCCAACATAATACATCCAACACATGTTGTTAATATAATGAGGATTTACCACTGACAGTAATCTGCAGTTTGTTAATTTTGAGGGAGAGAGAAATAATAACCACCTGCCACTTTATGTGTTCTCATCGTCTCCAAATTGTCACTGCACTTGGATTGGATGTTGTTTTTGCACTGTGAAAAGCAGGCGAGTCAGCGAGGTCTGTGATGTCATGATGAAATAGTTTCCATCAGAGCTGGGCAATGTATCAGTATTACATCGACAGTCAGTACATTGGGCGTGATATGGTCTTAGATTGTGGATAAGGTATTTGTGATGACGTTTCCTGGTTTTAAAGCCTGCTGCACTGATAATCATCCTATGTACACATACACTAAATATTATATATAACTAAGGGTGTCAAATTATCCCGTTAATTGCAATGAACGGGGCATTCACATTTCAAAAATGCCCCGTCAGCACCAACAATAAAGGTAAGGTGATAAGCCTTCTGTGTAAGAAGGAGTTTGCTTACCACCGAAGCAGCTCAAGTTTAGCCACAGCCACAGCTAATGTTAGCAGCGAAGACGTTAGCAATTTAGCGAGCCATAGCAAAGCTCTTTCGCCAAACTAAACTGGAGGAAAACACCCCGTGTATGAGCAAGTCTGTGACCGACAGGCTACTTTACATGGACCTGATGTTTTATTTGTATTTGTATTTTCTAATTATTTGGAGTTTGACAAAAGAACAGAGCAGAATGTAAATGGCTGCATCTGTTCAAGTTTGTTAAAACAATACATTACTTTATAAAGCCACTTTTTTTTGTTATATAGCAATCTTTTGATCTGCCACAATAATGTATTAATGAATTTAAATGAAAATACCTCAAGTTGAGGGCTTTTCTCAGTAATTTTAGGTGAGATTAAAAAAAAGATTAATATGATCAATTAATTACAGATCATAATTAATTAATCGCTAATTTTGTTAATCTCTTGACAGCACTATATACAACGATTAAAATGTTTTCCCTCAATCGATTCATACTGGCAAGAACTAAATAAATGTATGGAGAAAATATAAAAAATAACATGTCTACTCAAATATAATTCAATTTACTGGAGGTAGTGGCCAATATATATGTGATGGAGAAAATGACTTTCTCTACCAGATTGGACAAATTCTACGTGGGCAAATTCAATAAATCCTGGGAAAATGGTATATCAACAACTAGAGCAGACCATACATAATGCAAACACTATAAAACCCCTTGGTTCATCACTACAGCCAAAAAGTGTTCATTTATGTGTTAGAACAGAATTGTGCAGTCTGGTCAGTATTACTGAGTGTTGTTTTGTTTTTGTACTTAGTGTCTTTTTTTTTGTAGTTGGATTCTTTTTTATTATAAGTTTTCTTGCTAGAATAGTCACGCACGCACATATATATGTAGTACACATATATAGATACAATATATTAGAAACACCTAATTATTTGTCCCATAGCAGAATCAATTTCATTGTTTGTAACACATGTAACTAAAAAGGTTTACAATTTAAAAGAAAATTGACATTAAAAGTCAAATAAATAATTCTGGTGTTATCTAAAATGAATACAGATCATAAACAGTAGATGTTTTATTTCAGAGTGTATTTACAGTGTATTGTCACTCTCCTTTGTGAAGCACAAACATCTCAAAACAAAGTTTTTCATGAGAAACAACCTGTGTGCAGCTTTATATCCCCATATATCTCATACAAATGTATCCAAATGAGCCATATTGTCCAGCCTTATCTCTAAAGGAGCAAAGAGAGGATTGTACAACATTGTCTTGCCTTAAATCAAGCCAAGCTAATCCTCTGTGTAATATAATTTGCATCTATCAATGTGACAACAATAGGTAGAGCCCATTCATTTTCTTCAGCTGACATCTACTTTATATTGTCCCATCCAATTTTATAATTTTTTATACATCTCACATTTCAATACTGAGACGGGCAAAACACATTCACGGACCACAAATCACTCCACACCCGACTGTTCGCTACTTTTACCCTATTTAAATGACTGTGCAGAGGTTTGGGGCATGACTTATAAATACCTAATGAAATCAAAAATTACAAAACTCATTTATCTTATTCATTTTCAAGAAGCACAAATAATGCATTAAGCGATAAACAACCTACTCCCTGGCAATATGCAGAAATGGCTTTTTAATACAGATATGGGGAATATAATTTAAGAGGGGAGTCACATGTAAAATATCGTTGTGTCCGTACAGTAACAATGTTCAATCAATATGTGCAGTGAAGCTGTGGAACAAACCAATGTCCAAGCATTGTTTAATATTTTTAACATGCATTTAGGATAACATGTATATAGGAGATGGATGTTTGCACTTGTGTACAGTATATGTAGCAAATTGGTAAACAAGAAACTGATGATTATTAGTAAATAGTGGAGAAGGGGTAGGAATTAATACGATTATGCTTCTTCCTATACTCCATTTTTACAATTTTGATTGTTTTGTCTTGTTTTTATACTTGCATTTCTTTTTAATTGTGTTATGTTCACATGTTCTGAATAAACATTCTATATTTAATCTGTATAGCAAAAAATGTAATAGTGCTTCATGCAAAGCAGGACACCAAAAATAAAGCATAAATAAGGGAACATATTTTCAGTTTGAATTTTTGAACGACTCCAGCTGTGCAAAGCAACACACGACACGCAGCCCCCCGATCTCTGTCTTTCCTACACAAACACCGCCTCCCTCTGTCATACACAGCCTGCACGCTCCTCTCAGTGATTAAGAGTTGAATAGGGGAGCAGTCAGGTCGTTCGTCTTTTCTCTTCTCTCCTCCTCGGTCTCCCTATCCCCATCCGTCACGCCCTTAACCACTGGCCCGGACACATAAACGAGATCAACACACACACACACATAAAAACTAAACTAAATGAGATAAACACACACACACGTCATTGTCTTTTAAAGCTGCCTAAAAGCAAATATATCACATGAAAGACTTAGTAACCAAAGGTTTAAAACACAACATAGACAAACAAGCACAATGACACATACTGATAAAAGGTGGAAGGATATTTACTCTTGTGTTCACTACTATGATCATATTTCTTCCTTTGTTTTCAACTTTAACAACTTGCTGTAATAAAGCTTTGCTGTATTTGCCGTGCCAACCACCATCCTCCAACTCTCAGTGGTCTTTACAAGTGTGAAATGCACTCAAATTTTTTTTTTACTGCCAAAGCAACAGCAGTTAGAATTAATTATTTTATTTTCAACCCATCCTTATTACACACACACGCCAGGCACATGAGCAGTGGGCAGCACTTATCTGTGCCCGGGGAGCGATGGGGTACCCAAGGCCTTGACCTTCATAACCCTCTGATGGTTACAAGCCCAATTCCTTTCCTCTTGGCCACAGGCTGCCACACAAATACACTCCACAGTCTTGAGACAAATTTAACTCTGGAATCAGTAGCTATGTTTACATGTGCAAAATGTCACCATGTAAACATAGCTACTGTTTGTAATTTGCTACACACTTTTATAAATAAATAAAAAAATCCACTTGGTGATCTTTAGAGTCAACTCCTTAGCAGAGCAGTTTCCACCTTGGAAAGAATAAATAAAGCAGAGAAGGCTATCCATTTCTAAAATGACACTTTTGCATGCCTGTGTCTCTGCATAAGGTTTTGTGAAACACAGCTTGTTTAAATCCAGCCATCATCCCTTATTGGTTTTGGAAACACTTACGAAAGCAATGCAAGGGAACATGAGGATGGAGGAGAGATAATCTTTTAGCCTTGAGAAATGTCAGACATACACGCTCGACTATTTCCAACTCAGATTCTCATTACAGTGCGTTTCAGTTGCCTGTAGTCTGTGAGCCGGCGCTGGCCACGGTGCTGAACTTGAACACATCCTAGACAAAGTACACCACTGGGGAAAATGCAACCGCAACTGAACTGTTGTTATGATATCTCTTGGATAACTACAGTGTTTAGTGGAGAAAAAAAAAGAAGCAATTTGTCTGTGAAAAACCACTGTCAGTTTTTCTGTTATCTGCGGTTTAAAATGCAAATGATGTGCAACCACGAAATATTTGGCTTTAAATTAAAGGCAATGACAAGGTTTTCAAGTGCCGTGAACTATAACTATAGCTCGAACCATTTCCATGATGAGCCCAGCTGATTTACACGGGTTGTTAAAGTCCACACTCTTCTCGAGGGGAAAATGTAGGAAATTACAGCCTGAACCATAAGACATGATGATGATGAGGAGGAGGAGGGGGGCTGGGTGAAGGAAAGTGGACAACAAAGATTCATTTCTTGACACTAATAATGCCTGCTAATGATCTGCACATCACAAAAAGCAATATTGTCAAAAATAACCATGTAAGATTAGACTTTATTGACTACCAGGGGAGGATAATTTCACTGAGAGCCATTACTAATATGTGACGTGTTTTTCCATAAACACTGTGACTCAGACTCAGGTGGTATCAACAATTTGGGGGTTGCTGAACTTGCTAAAAGAGGCCTTCTCACACTCTTTCATGGATCCTGAGACACACGCTTATTAAAACAGATTGCTACTTAGAAGGTATTTTGGGAGTCTTTAAGCTGTAAGGCTTGTGACGCATTAAATGACTTGTGATGTTCTCCAAACCCACAGAGTGGGTCGTATCAGACTCCGTCAGCAGGTGTTAGGTCTCGTGTGTTAATTCTACTCATCACACTCTTTGAAATCTAACAGTATTGAGAGTAGGTCTCCAAGCAAATTCTTGTTAGTTGTTGTGCATATACAATGCATTATAGAAACATGTTCTCTGTTGTTTTAGTTTGTGTTTATGAAAATCAACATCTCACCCCAAAACAACACACACTCACACACCACTGAGACAGGAAGCAGAGCCCTATGGAAAATTGAGAAGTTGAACAAAGCAGCGGGGGATCATTGAATGTGTGTGTGTGTGTGTGTGCGTGTGTTTCAGGTTTCATTGACTACTAAAAGATGTAACAGTTAAAAAGTTTTTGTTGACTTATAGGGCTCCGGTAGGTGACGCTATTCACATCCATATATAACTGACAGCGTCATACACCAGGCAATATGTCAGACGACTTGTTTCTTTACCGACTGTTTCCATAAAAGTGAAGATGGCGTTGCCGAAATGGGGACAGGCTAATTGGAGAGCATTTTACCAGATCACTAAAGATTCTGAGGACAGTTGGTGTAATAGAAGAGGACACAAGGGATAGGGAAAGATGGAGGCAGACTTTGGCGACCCCTAAAAGTCTGGAATAATGTCCACACGTTTCACACGTTTGTGACATCAGCTTCTCAGTACCGTAATTCCTGAACGGTTGAATAACTACCAGATATCTAAAGTGAAAGTTATCTTTGGAAAAAGGAGCTGAAAAACTCACTCAATGAACATTTTTTGACAATTCCACAGCAATAAAATCTAAATAAATCAGAAGGTCTAAATATCATGATGGTCATAAGAGGGTTAACCAGTAAATAAGATGGCAAATTAAAAGTTAATATAAGAATGAATTATCATTTACTGAAAAAAAAAAACCTCCACTGAATATAAATAATATTTCAAACACATGATCACACTACTCTTAGTCATTGCTTTCCCTTCATTGGCTACGACTAAATGTAGGATCTTGCACCAATAGTTTAAAGAGTTCCCAAGATAATAGTATTTTTGCAAAGAGTAATATACTAGGGCAGTATGGGTTTATGTATGAGGCCACTGTTTATGAGGTTCAAACAGTCTAAGGGGCAGTGAAATAAAAAGAGAAATCCCAACTGAGGAGTTAAAAAAAGCAGCTGACCAATATAAACCTTAAAGGTGTCGCAGGGAAAAAATAGGACGTAGCATTGCATTGTTCCATGCTTGCACATGCATGCACAATTATTAGATGATGGGGTGTCCTGACCTTGTTATGCACAATCATAAACAAAATACATAATGTTATTCAATCTTAATATTTACAATCTAGCTAATATAAGATGTTATTTAGGTTAGAATTGACCCTCCCTCATTATACAAATAAATGTAACCTAAACATCTCCAATTAGGACTCAAGATTCAAACTGGGAAAATAAACACTAATTCTCACGATATGGTCTTCAATGTCGGGTCTTCTAGATATACTTCATCCACAGACTGAAACAACCAATCTTGAGTGCTCACTTCAGACAAATTCAATATTCACAGTAGGCAGTTGTCAGGCAATTACAGTTATGGCAAGTAAAGTGAAATAACATCATTTTGAAAACATTAGGTATTATTCCAGTTATCCCAGTTTTTATTTATATATTATTGTTCTCTGTGTGGGAAATAATGAAAGTCATTTTCTAAAGAAATGTCACACCACTTTTTCCTGCAGTGTTAAAATGCAAACATGATAATAAAAAAAAGGTAGAAAAGGCAGGTCTGGGCAATATATCAATATTATAAATATATATATATTGTGACATTAGCTTTGGGATATTGTTTGTCATATTGTGATAAAGTATCTGTGTTTATTTTTGTGATGACTTATTTAGCAGAATTTGACCATATTTATAGTCAATTCCATTGTTTCTAACACTGAAATATCCTTCATTTAACATGAAAAAGCCAAAGGATATAAAGCAGATATTATCTGAAATGAAAGGCTATAAGCCGATTTTAAGAATATAGATCATAAACAGTAGATATTTTATTTTAAAGCGTATTTACAGTGTATTGTCACTCTCCTTTGAGAATCACAAACATCTCAAAAGAAATCTTTTCACGAGTCCAGAGAAACATCCTGTGTGCAGCTTTATATCACCATATATCTCATATGTCGGGATCTAGCCTAAGAATATTCAAATATTACTTAGAAGCCATATCACCCAGCCTCTCAGAAATATTGATTTGATTTATATTGTGATATATATCAATATCAAATTCTATAAAAAGATTTGTTATTTCCATGTCGTCCAGCCCTACTTTTGGGTTACTTCAGGTAACACCACTAGAGAAGATGGCATGAAAAACAGGATTCAATGAGTGACATGTTGTTCTTTAGAGATCAAAGTAATGCAGAGTGCATCTGCCTGTCTAATCCCATTCTGTATGGTCTTAGTTGCTAAAATAGTCCTTATCCCATTCTGTATGGTCTTAGTTGCTAATATAATTTAACCAGGTTCCATTTACCATCATGATAATGGTCCAAATGTCAATATACTATTCTGCCAAACTAATGCATCTTCTCTAATGGGCTCGTTCCATTGATGACTACAGTCAGTGGTGAAAAGGTGATTCACCCAGGCATCTGTACCAACACTGAAGCAAAGATGGCTCCTATTAAGAATGCTATAACCAAAATAGAAATGTTGACTCAACCAACAAGATCATCTTTAATTATTCCCCTCCATCATGGCTCAGCATGATGCTTTTAATGCTACAAAGCCCCCATAGTGTCTGTGTTCAGAGACTAGTGGAGCCCAGGACAGCAAATGACTAACAGCTGCTTCTTATTTACAGAACTCACTATAAATGTCACAATTTTCTCAGCACAGAACATCATGCATTATTTATTGGAATATTTTATAGCCTTATCATAGTGGCCTGTGATCTTCTAGTCGGTATTTATAGGTTTTCGCATTTGATTTTGTTTTAATGCTCTTTCAACACAGATCCTGTTTCCTCTCCCTTTGTGTGTCCACAACATTTGTATAAAGCTCTCTAATTCCAATATTCAATAAAAAAAAAAAAAGTTTCTATGATTTACATGAAATCAGATCAGATCTAAAGAGATGGAAAAACACACCTGGAAAATGAATCAGTTCAAGGAATTTAATTTTGACAGAAAAGCTAAAGAAACTAAAAGCAAAATATGATATTTTGTATTTGAGAAAACATTGGGGCCTTGAGTCAGCCTTATTCCAATTTAACCTTATATTGTATATATATGTAATGTTTACTATTATTATCATAATTATTATTATTATTATCTTTATTATTATACCAATAATGAGAAGAAGAAGAACAATACATAAGATTATTCTGCTCCTTTCATTCATTTTGTAAATAAACACCATAGTGTATACAGCAAATGTGCACTGACCGTGGTGCTGAAATGGCCGTCTGGCAACAGAAACTCAGTTGCATACCTTTATAAGCCTATAAACAGAAGGGAATTCACAGGTGACATGTGGCTCTTGTTCCATTCAGTTGTGCCAACAGGCTACACAGGTGGCACTCTGGCACTGGCACTTAAAAACTGGCACATTCACACTTTTTATTTTGACATTTAGCAGATGTTGTCTAACAACTCTCATTGTGTACAAATCCATTTACGCAGGCCCACAGACAAAGAAATGCATAAGTTGTTGTTTTTCAACGGTAGAGAACTTATTAAAGTGATTAACTCTTGCAAGCGTTTGCATTGCATGTTTAAAAAAACATGTCTGAGAGCATGAGTGAACATTTTACTCTTAAAGCAATATAGACAAACAAGGCCAGCATGTTTTTCTCATACTTCATTAACTGCTGCCCGTGGCTGATAAAATGCTCTCCCAGCAGTAAAAGGGGAATCATTAGGGAAACCCATTGCTATTGCAAGTTAAATAACTAAACAACACAATGACATGCAAATAAAGGGCTAGGCCATATGGGAAAAAAAATCTTATCGCAATATATATCTACTGTTTATCATCTATATTACATAAATCTAAAAATACAGTTTTAACCTTTCATTTCAGATAATACCTGCTTTATTTCTTTGGCTTTTTAATGTTAAATGAAGGATATTTACGTGTGTTACAAAAAATTGACTGTAATTATGGTCAAACTCTGCTATATATATATATATATATATACATACACACACACACATATATATATTTAAATATGTATAAATAAAATATCTGCTATATTAGGCTTACAATTAAAGTGTTGTAAGTTGATAAAAAAAATGCAGTTGATTCCATGTATTGTGTATTTTTAAATCGATTAACATTTTGCATATTTCACACTTTTATTCAGTATAATATTCAGTCTTTAAAGGAAAAGTCCCCACAGATATATGACATCCAAAATCAGACCATGTCTTGTCTAATGTCACAAACATGGATATAATATCGATATATTGCCCATGCCCCACCTCCTGGCTCAGAAAGTTAAATTAGAGGGCGGAGTCTTGTGGCTATCATGCATGTATGTGCATGTGTCCTTGTCTCTCATTACTCATAGATTGAGACAAATGGAGCAGGGTCTGCCCTTCGATCTAAACCTCCACACCATTTACCCCTGACATCACAGCTGAGCAAGTGTGTGAGTGTGCTCATTCCATTTAGCCTTGTGAGTAGGTGTGTGTGTGTGTCTAACTGCGGATTGAGCTGTCAGTGTCCTGATTTGTGTGCCGCTATGGTGCCTTTATGTGTGCGATCATGTGATCTCTGAGGGTGTGGGTGGTCAATCATGTTCCATGTGAGCTCCGCTCGTCGCCAAACACATGCTCTATTGTGGGAAGTTTTTCTTTCTTTGCATGTGGGGTGCGTGTAAATCCTCTGACACACTGGTGATCATGTGCGAAAGGTTTGTTTGCAGGCGCTCACTGTGCATCGCAGTCATGTCGAGATTTAGTCAGTGTCTCAAAATCACTGATTAATTTATACACCCAAAAAAAATATTCCTCACTTACTGACAAACCAGCCAACTTGTTATTGCAGGCTGACACCTAAACATACATAAATAAATAAATAATCTCTATCTATCTACCTTTCTTTTTGTCTCTCTCTCTCTCTCTATCTCACACACAAACAGTGGGTATTTTCTTGCTGCTGGCAAGGACATGCTCCTCAGCTGCTGTCAAAGTTCCATCTTTTGACTTTTGTCTGCCTTACCTGTCACTTTTCTGCTTGTTAGTGACAAACATCCAATGGTGGGTTAACACTGCCTCGTCTGCTCACCTCTCAACCTTTTAAAAAGGGCACGGGATTACAAAAATGTGATATATATATATGTACAAACACACACATATATGTGTATATATACATATATAACATGGAATTACAAAAATGTGATATAAATTATATATATATATATATGTACACATATATAAATCTTAGCATTTTTTTGCATTTGCAAATCATAAATTGCCTTAACCCCACTTAACCCCACATTGCTCCTGACAGCGTGTGAATGGGTATGAAAAATGTGTGATAGAAAATGCAATGCCCATAGAATGAATGCGTGAGTAAATGTACATGAATGGGCGAATGGCAAAACTGTTGTGTAAGGCAGCTTTGAGTGGACTATATATAATATTATATAAATACAGACCATTTTCCATATATATATTTATGTGTATGTAGGTATTTGATGTGTGTGTGTTTACGTCGTCTTTTACTTGACACTTAAATTCTAAAATGATATAAAAAACTCTGTTGGATTAGTGAAATATGAAATAGTGCTAATGCACTGACTCGGTGCAGCATCATTAACATGCGTGCGCATGCTTCTGTGTCCCTTGTGAGCAGCGATGAAATAAAATGGACATTCCCTACACAGTATTTATATCTGTTGTGAGTCAGCACTCAATCCTAACAGCTTTTGTTTAACTTAAATAACAACGGGATAGAGTAAAGATCAAAGAAAAGTAATGTATGTCAGTTGCAGTTTGCTGAAACCACCAGTGACTTTAACCAGTCCTCTGTAAAAACAAAAAAACAAAAAGTCAAAAGGCAACGTTCAGTCTGGGGTCAATGCGGGCCGACTCTGCTGCGACTGTTTTCACTTTGAGTGCTAATTTGGCCTGACTGAGCCAGAACAGGTCTGTCCTCTCTCTGATTAAGTGCTGAATTACTCAGAATGAACTAAGTCAATGTCTCCCTCTTCCCCTCTCATCTGCCTTACTGCTCAGTAAGACGTCTTAGAGCAGTTACTTGCACTTGATTCATCTGTGGTCAAAAGAAGGTTTCATGCTATATTATATATGTTATTTCTGTTTCCTTGGCTTATCTGACAATAAGTTCCATGAGTTCACAGGTGCACTGATTCTAAGTTGCCCTGAATGAAGTGGTGGTTTTATTAAAAGGAATAGAGGCTAGGTTTTTTTGAAGTGCAGTTGTAGAGGCACTGACACATAGTCGAAACTCTAAACCATCTTCTGTCCATGATATTTTAAGAACATGTTTTACCTCTTTATCTCACTGCATTATTTTCTAGTTCACTCCACAGACTAAAGTTCAAAAAGAAAACCAGTGATTTTACATCATTGAGATCTATCATCAAGATTTACATCAGTGATACAAACATGGCAATAGTAGACAAAAAATGATAAATATCTCTAAGGACTTTGGTGTGGGAGAGTGAGTGGTGTACGGACCCGTTTTTCCAAGAAAAGCCTCTATGATGACAAGATAAAAAGTTGAACATATTCTTAACCCTTTAACACCTAAGCCTCAATGAATGCATGCTTCTGGTTCTCAGCAGCAGGGAGCACTCATGGCACAGTCAGCACTGAATGTGTGTCATTGCCTCATACAGTCACACCAAACCATGCTAGGATTTATTTTTTTTATGAGCAAATGTTTTACGAACAGTGAAAAAAACTGTGAAAAAAACTAAAACTTTGTCAGTAATGAGAATTTCTGCTGACTCACTTAACTCACTTAATCACAAAACAGTAGGTCGTGTAAGTTTAGTTTCATGCAGCAAGGTCACTCTCCCTGATGAGAGGAACTGAGTGCCAAAACCACTACACTGTTAGCCCGGATGTCATTTCTACTCAAACAATCAATTACAGCGTACATAGATAATTTAAGTTTGATTGTGTAACTATCAAATTTAAGCGCAGTCTACTAATTGGAAGTAGAATATACTTAGATTTGAAAGTAATGTCATGAATGAGTAACTTTAAGTTAAATGGGATGTAATTTATAAGTTTTGGACATGACCATGCCGCTTAAATTCCCGCTGCATTCAAGTAGTGTAGGAAGGTTCGATGTTCCCGAGGTCATTTTTCAACTTAGTGGATGCTACAAAGAAGAATTTTTTATATTTTAATAATCAAAACATTTAAAAGACATGGTTAGCCGTTTCTGGTGATGTTTCATGTTGTTATCAACTATGCATTAACACTTTTTAAGCTTTATATCAGTGATTTTATCCCAGACTTCTTGTTGTATTCTACTAGTAGACTCTACAATACCTAAAATCACTAAAACAACTGACTTGATATCGTTGATATCATGATTTATGAAAATAAATAACTTGCTAATCTATTTTACTCTACACGGGTCGATATTTACTGTAGCCTATCAGTGTTTGTTTGATTTTTGTCAGTCGGAAAATCATTTACCCGATTATTCTGACATCACTTGAATGCAGCATAGGTCACCTGCCCGAAGGCATGTTGCAGCACGTCACTTGAACTTTTCCTTCGTGTATTTTCAACTGTCCGCTGCTGTTGTGCCCGACAGACATTTTACTGGTAAGTGAGCAACCGAGTTTTATTCTGTGATGGCTTTTGATTTAAAGTTAGCACTAGCTAGCAATGACTGTTAGAGCAGTGGAAAAAACGTTTTCATTAGCGAAACTGACATGGTAATGTTAAGACACATTTGGCTAGCCGTATAAAGCATTTTAACGGACATTTTTCTCACACATAGCTTTATTAGCTGTTGTGAGCAGTGATAACAACGTCTTTTACGTATTGTTAACACTCACTTATTCAGTGAACAGTGAAGGCCCCTCGCGCGCTCGAAACCGACATTTTGAATATTCTGCTAAACCTAACCTCCAGTGTTGTGGCCGTTGAAAAGGTTGCATAAAAAGATATTTGAAGCTCCTATTTTTCAGCCTTTTACTCTTGCTGCGCTAACTGGATATTGTTTGTGTATTTTTTCACTCAAGATATCTGCCATTAATTGTTGGTACATCACCTGTCAAATGTTAACTGTATTCATGTGACCAGGCTGTGATATTGCAATGTGCATGTGACCCTCTTTACTTCCACAAAGTAACATTACTCTGTAAGAAGTGAACAAATAGCATTATACAGTTTTATCACTATCCAGAATTAAGATACAGATAGATTGTAGAGGATAATCTAACATTATTTCCCAATAGCTCATGTTTTTTTTTCTTTTTATTGTGTTGCAGGTCTCCAGAAGACATGTTGTGGAAGTGTAAGTACTGCCCTTTCATCTGTGAAAAGAGAGTACAGCTTTTTAAGCACTATAGACTAAAACATGGGAGCTATGCAAGAACAGAACCATTTCCATGTTTACACCAGGAATGTCTGTGTACATTTAAATCACTCAATGCACTAAGAGTACACTTGTCCCGCCTTCACACCAAACCTTCAGAACAGCAACCAACTGTAGATGTACCAGTAAAGTTTTGTTGTCTGTCATGTGGGTTTGCTGAGTCTTGTACTGAAACTGACTACTTTAGTCACCTGCATAATGCACACTTAAAAGTCAACCATAAAGTCAGTTGCCCTTATAAAGACTGTGACTTTGAAAGCAGTGTCTACTCCACGTTCAAAGCACACAAGAGTAAAGCACACAAGGACCACAGCTGGAAGAGCTTCAAGTCAGAAATCATTGGTTGTGATTATGAAGGTCATGATCAGGATGGTGCACAAGAGCAAATATCACATGCTGATGACATGGCAGAGTTGGAAGGAGTTGGTGAAGAAGCTAGTGATAATGATATTAATGATTTAAGAAAGCAGCTAGAGCACAACTTAGCATCTCTTCTGTTAAAGATGCAAACAGTTATGCACATACCAGAGAGTTCTGTGCAAGCAATATTACAGCAGCTTTGTCAAATCAATAAGCTGTCAGAGCCACTTCTGCACAACAAAGTGAGAGCTACACTAAATAAATACTTTGATAATGTGGATGATACAGTTGTGAGTGAAATTACCAGTGCTGTGTCAGAGTGTAACATGATGTCATTTTGTGCCAAAGATGGACCCTTAGGAACTGCTAAACAGAGAGCAGCCTATGTACGCAAAGAGTTCCCACTGGTAAACCCCATTGAATATGTTGTGGAAAAAGGCAAAAAACCGCTTGCATATGTCCCGATTGTTCCAATGCTTCAGAAGCTGCTTAACAAAACTGACGTGTTAGACAAAGCTATGTCAGAAAAAGTCCATGTACTGCAGGAATACACGTCTTATGCAGATGGGCAGTACTTCAATGAAAATTCTCTTCTTGCAAGCGATGAGTTCACAATTGCTCTTGGCCTTTACATTGACGACTTTGAAGTAGCCAATCCTCTAGGAACGTCAAGACTGAAACATAAAATGTGTGCAGTATATTGGGTCATTGCAAACATACCTGCAAAATACAGGTCCACCCTCAACTCAATCCAGCTTGCTCTACTATGCAATACATCTACAGTTAAAGAGTGTGGTTATGCAAAAGTTCTGCAACCTCTCATCTATGATCTAAAGATATTGGAGCAAAATGGTGTTTACATAGAGTCACTAGGTGCAAGTGTGAAGGGCACAGTCTTATATGTTGCCGCTGATAATCTTGGTGCTCACTCTCTTGCAGGATTCCTGGAGAGCTTCAAGGTGGACAAGTTCTGCAGATTCTGTCTAGTGAGCAGCAGAGACGCACAACGGCAAGAGGTATGTTCTGGATTCTTTCAGCTCAGAGACAAAGACTCTCATGATAGGCAAGTGCAGGAGGTGAGAGAGGACACAGCACTGACTCAGACTTATGGTGTGAAAAGCGCATGTCCATTAACTGAAAATCTTGAGCATTTTCATGTGGTCACAGGGTATCCTCCCGACATCTTGCACGATCTCTTTGAAGGCATTGTGCCAACTGAGTTGTCCCTGTGTCTTAAAAATCTGATAAGCAAGGGGTATTTCACGTTAGATACACTAAATCAGACCATCAGACACTTTAATTATACATTCACAGACAAAACAGACCGCCCTCAGATCATCGGAAAAGGATTTTCCACCAAAGGAAGCATTGGTGGAAATGCCCATGAGAATTGGTGTCTCATAAGGCTCCTCCCATTTCTCATTGGTCACTGTGTTCCTGAGGGTGATGACACTTGGGAAATTCTGATGCTTCTTAAAGACATAATTGAGCTGGCTGTGGCACCACGGCATACTGAAGAGACACTGCATTTCATGGAATGTAAAATAACAGAACACAGACAGCTTCTGCAGTCAACTTTTCCAGATTTTCGGTTAAAGCCAAAGCATCACTATCTGGAACACTATCCTTACCTTGTGAGGAAGTTTGGTCCCTTGTGCGATGTTTGGACAATGCGCTTCGAGGGGAAACATAAGTTCTTTAAAAAAGCAATTCGGAACTCTCAAAATTTCAAAAATGTTGCAATGACACTCGCTACAAAACACCAGAAAGCAGTCAGTTACCATCTTGACTGCTGCGCATTTTTCAAACCATCAGTGGAGATGGCAAGGGTTACCCCAGTTTTTCTTGCCTCTTTCCCTTTGAATGTTCAGAGGGTATTTGCTCGAGACATTGCAAAGGTAGATTCTGTTCTGGATGTGTCATCTGTCTGCATAGATGGAATCATGTATCATCCAGGGATGATTCTCTCTTTTGGCTCTTGCTCAGGTCTCTCTGAATTTGCCCAGATTGAAAAGATTGTTGCAGCTAACACAGAAATCCTGTTCATCTGCCACAAAATGACCGCATGGTACTGTGAGCATTTCAGATCTTACCAACTTCTCTGTGGTGATATCCCCTCCACACATGTGGTCAAGATATCGGAGCTGAATGATGTCCTCCCGTTATCAGCATACAGGGTCCAAGGAGAACTTATGGTAACATTGAAACGATATGTTATTTGCTAATTTCTTGTGCATATCCTTTCTCCCCAGATGGCTCTTCAAGAGAAATTCATCATGAGGGTTATTGTCTCAGAGGGAGACATCAGAAAATTGACAATGACAACACGACCGGACACACTTGAAGACTTGATTGGCTGGCTTAAAGGCACTCTCCAAGCAAATTACAACTTCGTCCTACAGTACCAAGACCCTGACTTCAACAATGAACTGTGTAACCTTGAAGATGTCTCAGAGCTCCCAGATAAGCCAACGATTAAAATCATCCCTATGATTGAATTGGTACCAGTCATTCAACCAGTTGAACAATCTTCATTGTGTAGTGACACAAGCAGCCTGGCCGACACTGAGATCCTGTCTAACTCCTCTCTGGATAGAAGTGTGCCATGGCCAGAGGTGTTTGAAATTCCTAAATTTTCAGTTGATGTTGAGTACCGACTCCGTCAAGGTAACTTGTTATATCTCAGGGATGGAACCTATCTGAAAGTGACAAAAGAGTTAAAGCATGATATCCTTGAGAAATTGGCTGAGGTCATCTATGCATTTGATGCATACCCAAAAAAGGAAGATTTAGCAGCTGTTGCACAAGCTTTAGTAGAAACGCACCCATGTCTTAAAGAAGCGGGGTCCCCCTCTGGCTGTGTTGGATGGAAGAACAGTTTGAAATTCAAGGTTGGAAATTACAGAGCCAAAATGTGCAAGCTGGGCCGACTTGACGTCACTGTCAACAGTGGTAAACGTGGAAGATACTCAACAAATGGCGACCCTCCAAACAAGGACATCAAGAAGCCAAGGAAAGGAGAAATAAATTTCCTGCCTCAGTATCCAGAGGGGTTGGATGACCACAACCTGGAAGCAGCTCGCCAGGTTTTAGTCAATGAGATGATGAAGGCAAAGCCAAATGGGTCCCTTATTAAGAAAGAGATGGATAAGACCTTTGCTCTGCGGAGAAAAGAAGTTGTGACAGACAAGCCTGCAATTACCCAGGTTGTACAGCGATGGCCAGCACTTTTCTCCGAAAGCCAGGTTTGTATACCTGTTTTAGGTATTAACAAAAAGTGGTTAACACTGTGTGACCCAAATTGTGTTGTGTTGAGGGTCATAAATGTCTTTCATTTGACCATGCATTATGTTTTCAGGTGTGTTACGAGTTCACCAGAGTGGTGGGGAAAAATCTCAAAGAAAACTTCTTTGAGGCACTTGACCGTTTCTCGCCAAACTTGATGGACCTGTTCAGGAAGAAGAGGGGCCTCAGTGGACAGCTTTTAACTGACCTTTTACGTCAGACAAAGGTATGCTGACTTGTCTACTAAGCTGACTGCCTGTCTTGCCTCTCTATTATTTCCCCCTTTCTTCTTATCTCATTACTTTTCACTGCTCTCCCGTTTCCATTTCCTCCTCTTTTCTCCTACTCTTTATACTTTGCTATTGTTTTTATCTCTCCTCTTCTGTCCTTCTGTCCACTCCTCTCTACTTTCTGTCCAGGAAGTTTGTATTAAAGTAATTAAATTGTGTAAATCGATTTTCTGGCTATTTAACCATATACAGTATGAATGTACTTAGTTATGTCCACTATCTTCCAGACCACTGAGCCAACAGACATCAGGTGCCTTTGTCTTCGGGGACTGCCAGTCGTTTTGGGGGATGACCCCTCTGCGTTCTTCAAAACCTGCTTGGTAAGTAACTGAATTTGTTTTGAATATCTGCATTATTGATTCACAACATGACCATCTGATATTAATTGACTAAAAAAATTAAATTACTACTACCTACTCTAAATTACAAACAAATTAACATTGTACAAAAATGTCTTTATTTCTGTGAAATTGACATCAGCTAGTGTGAGATGGGGCCACAGGGAAGGACCCCTTTTTTTTTAATTTTGCTGAGGACTATGAAAAACCCGTACATAAATTCTTATTTTTTTAGATTAAATTTGTGTCAACTGCAACAATTGCATCTTTACTGGAAATAGTTTTGACACAACCTTTCAGCTTGACTGAGACTGAAAAAGGTCTCCATCTCTTCTGAGCTACAAAACCATTTCAGCACACAGGTTTTCAAACAGCTCTTGTAATGCACAGTCAAATTATGATGATTTAAAATTGGTGTTGTCCTTTCTTAATTTCTGTGGTCAATACAGAATTATTGACATTACAATGTCCTCTCTTTGTCTGTTTATTTTTCTGTTAGGATGCAACTGACAAGGACGTGTACAGTGAAACTCCAGTGGGAATCCTCTGCATTGACGAACATCCTCAACTCAACCCATCCAAAGTGAGCATCGTCTTGGAAGGGAGTGTGGTAATGGAGGAGCTGGCCAACCTGCCACAGGCTTTCTGTGTCCTTTTTGGACTGATTTATGCCTTGCACTTGGATTACCCCAAGTGCATGAAAAGCACATTCCACTTTATTCAACAGGTCATGCTAAACCTGGGCAGAGGTGAGCTGAAACCCAAAATTCAATCTTTGAAGAATCAACTATCTGTTTAAAACAGGGGTTTGAATACTTATACCACTGCTCTGGATCTGATTGCTTGGTTATTTGTAATGTTGCACTTTAAAAATACTGTTTACTGTGGGCACTGTTTGATATGCAAGTTTTCTTATGCATTGCCACTGATTTTGCTGTTTGATATCATCCTGATTGGTGTATGATTTATGTTATCAGCACTGATCTAGCAGTTTAGTTCCATTCCTATTTCTAGCTACAGTATGTTTTATGGCATTGCCACTGATTTTGTAGTTTAATTCCATGCTGATGGGTGTATGATTCGTGTTATTAACACTGATCTAGTTTCATTCCTATTGCATTGGCATTGGTTGTGTAGTTTTAATGCCATCCTGTTTCAAAAGAGTGCATGAAAAGCACCTTCCACTTTATTCAGCAGGTCAGGTTCAATATTTGAAGAATCAACTATCTGTAAAACGGGTTTGAATACTTATACCACTGCTCTGGTTCTGAGTGCTTGGTTATTTGTGATATTGCACTTTAAAATACCATGTTTACTGTGGGCACTGTTTGATATGCATGTTTTTGTATGCATTGATACTGATGTTGCTCCTGATTCACAGGAGTCCTATTTGATTTTCATCGCAAACCCATTTTATTTGATAACATGATAAAGACAAGTTTAATAAAACATGTAGACAAGAATGTACTCCTGTGGTTTTGCTTTTTATTTTCTAAATTTAATCTGTATAGTTTTTTTTTAAATCTGTTTAAACAGATTTTATTTTACTCTTCAGATAGTGGAGTAATTGGGCAATGGAATTTTTAAGGTAAATCAACTTGGTGGTTAGTGTATACAGCTTAAAGTTATAAGTGGAATAAATATGCAAAGCAATTGATTCTACTAATGTTTTTAAGTTTAATCATCTTGGAGGTTAGTGCACTTAACTTTAAATTAACAGTGGAATAAAGGGGCAAAGCAATTGATATTACTTGTGATTTTAAGTTGAACAAACTTGGTATTAAGTGTACTAAACTTAAAATAACGATGCCATCCACTCATTTTTTTGAGTTAAATTCACTTAAGTTTTCATCAAACATTACTTAATTTTTTTAGGGCAACCAGTTTCCTAAAAATTTTTAAGTAAACTCAACTTATCCGGGTTTACAGTGTAGAGGTTTGATTAACTGTGGATCAACGAGCCATAAAAACAGAGAGCTGTAAAACTGGGTGAGACTGGCTGAACTGATACATCAGACTTCTCTCCTTGCTGGACCTTGCTTTGGGGGAGGTCTGGCTTACTGGGTCAGAAATACAGTGGTCCACCAGAGAACTATTTGATGTACTGTAGTGACGGTAAAGAGACAGGAGGTGAATCCCAGATATAACAATGGCGGTGGAGGTACATGCTTGAAAGAGAAAGACAAACACAGAAGGGGTGATGCAGAAGGAAAACATATTTAGAAGACGGAAAAGTGACCGAGGGGGGAAAAAAAACTCTTAGGTGGATATTTAAGTCCAGTTTGTACATAACACAGCAAAATATTTTCCAATTCTGCTTTCATTTCCATCTCTCTGTGTGTGAAATTGCATTGAGAACAAGAAGCAACAAAAGACAATCTGGCTAAGAACGAAATTATTTATACACACGACTCGACAAAGGTGAAGTAATTATGTAATCAAAAAGGCGGGAAAGTGAAAACCAGGGAGTGATGAAGCGACACGATACACAACAAGAGGTGAGTTTTTCAACAAATCAGGAAGCTTCAAAATACAACAGGAAAATCTACGGGAAGTAACACAACACAAGTAACTATAAGGCAACGATAACTCTTAAGTAAAAGTCCAATCAATACCAAAATGTCTAAATCAACCAAAGCACCAGAAATAAAACAGAGGTCAAGGTGCAGGATTTACCACTCCATCATTTCTATTCTATTTCACTTATCTCTCTCACACTCCACAGATTTCTGACCACTCGTGCTCACTCGCTCTTAATCATCCTGCGTTGCTCCCCCTCTCAACCCTTTTTCTGACCCACAGATGCTCAGCGCACTAAGAGCTTCACTTCCTATAGTCATTTGAGCCGAGGTCTATGCCTCCTAATCTTTCTCCTCCCAACCCTTCCCCTCTTCCCTCCTCCCTTCTTCCATTAGTGGTCAAAGAAATACAAGAAAAACTTTAAACTACTGTAAAAGTGGTAATGTTATAGTGTAAACATAATCGTACAAGTAGAAATTCTTCTTTCAAACTTAGGTATTACAAAAAATTTGAATTAGATTTGTGTCAATATTTTCAAAAATTATCAATTTAATCATTCAAAAATATTGTATTTTATTGTTTGAAAATACATTTGTTGCTCTCCCTTATTTGTTCTTTGCATCGTGATTTTTTTGTTTGTGGGCAAGACTTAGGATGCTGCCTGCTAATTGGCTACTGAGTTTGGGAGCGATAGCTCGATAGACCGGAAGTCGTCTGACAAACGTTAGATATTTATAATTATTTTGTCGGATGTCGACGGGGAAAACTTGGGGAACAAGTTCCCTATGGACAGCGACTTCCGGTATATTGAGCTGTCGCTCCACAATTCAGTTGCCAATCAGCAGGTAGCTTCCTAAGGCCCGCCCGCAAAAAAAACCCACAGCGCAAAGAACAAATCAGGGAGCGCAAAAAAAATTGAGGGAGCACGAAGAACAATGCGGAAGCACAAAGAAGTGAGGGAGCACAAGAACAAGTGAGGGAGCGCAAAGAGTACAAATCAGGGAAGCAAAAGAACAAGTGAAGGAGCACAAAGTTCAAATCAGGGGCGCCAAAGAACAAGTGAGGGAGTGCAAATAACAAATCAGGGAGCAAAAAGAACAAGTGAGGAGTGCAATAACAAATCAGGAGCACAAGAACAAGTGAGGGATAAATAACAAATCAGGGAGCACAAGAACAAGTGAGGGAGCACAAAATTCAAATCAGGGAACAAGTGAGGGCAAATAAACACAGTGAGGAGAAAATAACAAATCAGGAGCACAAGAACAAGTGAGGGAGCACAAAGAACAAGTAAGGGAGCACAAGGAACAAATCAGGGAGCAAAAAAAATTGAGGGAGCACGAAGAACAATGCGGAAGCACAAAGAAGTGAGGGAGCACAAGAACAAGTGAGGGAGCAAGGTAGAGTAAAGAACAAGTGAAGGAGCACAAAGTTCAAATCAGGGAGCGCAAAAGAACAAGTGAGGGAGTGCAAATAACAAATCAGGGAGCAAAAAGAACAAGTGAGGGAGTGCAAATAACAAATCAGGGAGCACAAGAACAAGTGAGGGAGCAAATAACAAATCAGGAGCACAAGAACAAGTGAGGGAGCACAAAATTCAAATCAGGGAGCGCAAAAAAGAACAAGTGAGGGAGTGCAAATAACAAATCAGGGCACAAGAACAAGTGAGGGAGCAAAAAATAACAAATCAGGGAGCACAAGAACAAGTGAGGGAGCACAAAAGAACAAGTAAGGGAGCACAAGGAACAAATCAGGGAGTGCAAAGAACAATGGGGGAGCACAAAGAACAAGTGAGGGAGCACAAAGAACAAATCAGGGAGTGCAAAGAACAAGTGAGGTAGCACAAGAACAAATCAGGGAGCACAAAGAGTACCAATTAGTACAATATTTTTGAATGATTAAATCGATTTTTTTGGTTCTTAAAAAGTGTTGTTTGAACACTTTGACACAAATCTAATTCCATATATTTCAAGCATGTAATACAGATCATTAACAGCAGATATTTTATGTTGGAGTGTATTTTCAGTCTCCTTTGAAAAGTGCAAACATCTAAAAATAAATCTTTATATCTCTATATACCCCATATACGGAGATACAGCCTAAAAATGTATTATTTATCACGTCACATCACCCAGGCTTGAAGAATCATTGATTTGACTTATACTGTATTTTATGTATATCAGTATCGAATTATTTAAAAAGTATACTGTGTTAAGTTTTTTCCTCATATTAGCCAGCCCTACAGCTAACATTACAGAAAACATACACATTAAAAGATGATGAAATGTAGCACACGTCACACAGTAATTAGCCAGGTGTGTGAAGATGTTACACATCTTCGTAAAGCTGCTACTCCGTGAATCCATTTACTAAGTCACCGTTACCTCATTGCAGACAGCTTACACTCAGGCTCACATATAAAGAGATGAAAAAAAATCCTTGCCTTTAAACATATTATCCCCTCCCTTTTCCATACTCTATAAACTTTTACATTAACAAATCCCATGTTGAGACTAAAACTAACACTGTGCTTGTTCACACTTCATTAGCATCTCTATGGCACGCAGCTCTGGAGTCAATCTGTGCCTATACAGAGGATTGAAATCTTCCAATACTCATGAAAATGTTTTGAAAATGACTATTAAGGATTGAGCTTTTCAAGATTTGGTCAGGTCCAGGCCAGTGTATGTGGAAGTGACAGTGATCATTGTCATGAAGGATAATGTCACCCAGTAAAATGCTATCATTCACTGGTGTGTTTTTTAAACCATGAGAGAGACAACTGAACAGATCAGAGGTTTTAAATCTCAATGAGTCTTTTACCTGGTTAAATAAAGGAAAATAAAATTAAATAAAATTGTGATGGATTCTTTTGGTCTTTTTGCTGGGATTTTGTTGACTTTCAAAAGCAAACATCACTCCCCCTACTCCCTACCCTTTAGAAACATCTTATAGGCTGCCTATTAATTATTTATCAAGTGCAGCAATACTGTTCTACTGCTGCTGCCGTATACTGTTGGGTTGTACCTTTAGAACAATGTGATGATATTGTATAAGCTGATTATAAGTTGTGTATGCAAAATCCTTATCCGACAAGTAACTCAATGGGTGTGGAATTCTCTCCTCTTTTTCATCTTCCATTCACCCCCATGCCCCCCCCTCCCCCGTCATCTCTCCGTCTATTCCTCCTCCTAAATAACGTCTTTCATCTTCACCAACCTCCATCTCTCTTTCCTCATGCTCCTCATCTTAATGTCTTTCTCTCTTTCTCCATCTCTCCCCCTCTCTCTCCCTCTCCCTCTCTTCGCCTCTCAGTCCGATGTTTGACGGTGCCGCAGACAGATCGCAGTCCTCTCTTCTGCTCCTCGTCTGGAATCAAACTCTTCCCTCACCAGATTAAAACAAAGCAAGCCAATGAGATTTAAGGACAAAAGCGAGAGGGATAAAGAAGCACATGAAAAGAAGTGACTAAGTGCAGGCAGGGCAATTAGAGAAAGAGGAGAAACCCTCCCAGAAGGAGAGGAGGTTTCTAAAAATACAAGCCAGCTGCACTCGCTGCATTGTGTTATTTTATCTCTCTCTCTCCCTCCTTTTTCTACCGTGTGTGCCCCCTGCTTTCTTCATTCAGTACCTGTTCAGCGGGATTATCATGACTTAAAATTCAATCAGCCTACAGCCTGACGGAAGAGCGACAGAGGAGGCAGACAGAGCACTGCAGCTGTCGAGACCGAGTGAGGGGACGACCGAGGGGAGGAGACAGAGAGAGAGAGAGAGAGAGAGAGAAAGAGAGAGAAAAGAGAGAGATGGGTGTTTTTCCATGGAGCTGAGATAGACAGCGAGCCGTGGAGACGTAGATGTATGTAACGGCACCGGGGATCACAGTGGAATGATCTGCAAAACAAGGTTAGTGCTGCATCTTTTCATCACACTAAGGGTAAATAACTGGGGGAAATGACGTGTTTACCCACATGGGGAAAAACTTAAATGTGGCAAAAAAGAAATGGGGGTAATGCACTCTTGAAGTCGCAAAGTAAACACCAGTGGAGGATGAAAACAGGAATTGAAAGGGAAAAAAAAAACATTATCAAGGCTAATCAATTGAATTTCAAAGGAGGAAATAAATCTGGCATGAACACTGCTGCACTAGTGTACACACACACACACACACACACTCACTCACAAAGAAACACACACTAACACAAAGCAAGTGCAGTGGACAGCTTTAGAGGTGGATAACACGATTGTCCTCTTAAAGGTGTCGGCTTCTGGAGAGTGATAGACAGGCACGTCAGTGTGTGTGTGTGTGTGTGTGTGTGTGTGTGTGTGTATGGGAGGGAACTTTTGAACTGTGAGACATTCATGGCACTGATCAATAGCCCAATTGTTTCATTATAGGGTGTGAAAGTGAGAGAGGAGAAGAGAGAGAGAGATGCAGAGACTGTGTGTGTGTGTGTGTGTGTGTGTGTGTGCTTTCAGGAGAGTATCACTGCACGACTGCATGGTGGACGTGTGTGTGGTGACTGTGCTGGTACAGGCATGCATGAACGTTCTGCATGACTGTGTGTGTGTGTGTGTGTGTGTGTGTGTGTGTGTGTGTGTGTGTGTGTGTGCCTCTGTGCCAGAGCAAGGTGGTGCAGCCTGCTGAGAAGCGCTAGGAGGGTCTCGCAACTATTGATTCTCTCTGACAGACAGGTGAAGCAGGGAAGGGCGAGGACAGACAGAGGAGGAGGAGAATCAGTGGGGGCCTAAAAAGGCCTAACAGGAGGAGCAATTGATTGAGAAAAGACATCGTGGGAAGACGGAGTGAATGCAGATATATTAAGAGAGGAAGAGGTCAGATGGGTTGAGGAGAAAAAGAACAGGAACACAAATGTGATAATGGACTCGCCAGAACGTTTGTGTGATTCACGCGAGTGAACACAGAGCAAAGATGGCATTAATGGAACACATTTTCACTGCACGTGCTCTTCACACTCTCCATCTGTCTCTCCTCTTTTGCAGGTTTCTCACCACCCAGCCCTCCATCTCTCCACACTTACTCCCCAAAGCTCCTGTTCTGTAGCTCCCTCCAAGGTCATCAATGGACAACTAACTGGATGTGGAAGAAGAGACATGGGCCCCACTCTGTAGAGTGTAAAAGAGACCCTGGAAATCACTCTGGGAAGTGAAGGATGAGGGAGAGAGGAGGGGGGGTGGGAAACTTACTGCGGGAATGAATGAAGAAATGAGGGGGGAAGACCGAGAGACAGATGAATAAATAAGAAGAGTAGAGACAGGACAAGGGGGGAGGAAAAAAAAGGGGGGAGAGGAATCAAAGGAAGGGGATCAGGAAAAAGTGGGGTGGGGAGGTGAGGATCGTCGACTTCTCCAGGATTCTTATACTCCCTCGACTTTTCTGCTTGACATATAGAGAGACCCTGAATCACATCACAAAAGCAATGAATAGGATTTAAAGCAAAATGGATTCTTGGATCATTTTCTAACCAAAGTCTCTATTTTGGAATATCGGCACCAGGATTGAGTGAGTAATTCCGGATTTTCAACGGTTTCTTCACCTATAGAAGCCTAAGAGGATACTGGCGGATTTACATTTTTGTGACTCTGTTTTTCTGACCTACATCTGCCTCCTTTTGATGTATGTGGGGATATATGTGTGCGTGTGCATGGAGGAGAAGTTTTAGCACTAACACACACTGACTGCCCCACTCCACCCCGCTGGCCCAAAACGAGGATAAAACACCTGGGGCAAGAGCTGTAATAAAGACACACAAATACACACACACGCGCGCACACACTGGATAACATGTGGAGCTGATTTGGATTATAGAGCCACACAGACGGAAAAGGTAACGAGCCATGCAGTTTCAAACACACACACGTTTTCATAGGTTTTGGTGAATTTAAATGCTTTTTATTTCCTGGAGACTCGCATTAACCCAAACTATTACCACCTAACCTGGAGCAGCTTGCGTCTCCAATTGAGCAATTGGAAACACAGCTGACCTGGGACAGAAGCACAGAAGCACACACACACACACACACACACACACACACACACACACACACACACACACACACACACACACACACACACACACACACACACACACACACACACACACACACACACACACGCACACACACACGCACACACACACAAACATAATTGGTCCTATATTGGTCCAATAAAGGTGAATCCATGTTTGCATGTTAGCGTCATTACTGCTGAATCACTGAGTCCATCAATGTGGTGAACATCAGCTCTCACTGGAGACCGGGAACTCTGTTCTCCCACACACACACACACTCTCTGGCCTATAAATAATGAACAGATGTATCTTCATAACAACAGAAACATATGAGGCAGAATAGACACACACACACATGATTGGTGTATCTTTCCTTTCCTTCTCTTACACACCTCTAACTGCACAGCTCTACATTCGTCTCTATCGCAGTGGGTCTATGGACATGTGAGTGTCAGCCAGAGCTGTCCTGTATCAGATTACTCACTAGGTGCATCTCAGCTTGGCTTTCATCATCTTACCTTTATGTAATCTCACCAGGCATGTTGTGCGTGTGTGTGTGTGTGTGTGTGTGTAGCATGGCGAGTGGGGAAAAGCTCCGGTAGTGTGCAGTGGCAGTGTCAGCAGCACGGTTTTAAACTCCCTTAATTTGAGGCCTTTTACGTAAGTATGTGCACACACGCGGATTTGGCACACAAACCCAACAGATCAGACTGACTGAGTAGATATATGGGAGGATGAGAGGGTGATGACAAAGAAATGGAGACGGGAGGAGCGGGAAAGTGCAAGGACGTAAAGCGAGGAGGGAAAGAGATACAGGGAGGAGAGGAGAGAGGGGGGAGGGGCAGGAAGGGGGTGACACACAACAACATAGTGATGTGTGCTCAGGGCACAGAGAGGTCAGATGAAAGGACTGCAGTCAGGTGAGGAAGAATTAGAGGCAGTGATTGACTTCAAGTGACAGGTGAACGGAAGAATTAATTTCAGGATAGTGAGGAGGCACTAGGGGAGATGGTATAGATAGTAAACCTAAAATATAATTTGTTTGAGCAGCAAGACCTCATTTATTTACTGATTAAGAGAAAGCGTTAGAAAGAGGCACAATCGCGGTGTAAAAATAAATTTAACAGTAATTCACCACAGGGAGATAAAAATAGAGACAGATTAAGAAGGAATAATTATAAAGACAGATGGCCATCATTATGTAGCTTTACATGGTTACACCACTGGCTACAATTAGTCTTACATGACCCCAAAAAGTCAGTCAGTGATCACCAACACCAGTCATTAAACATTTAGGGGCATGGTGGATATGTAATATGTAATAAACACGCAAATGATGAGGCACACCTGTGGGGGAAATTGAAATCTACTTTCACAGAAACACCAATTAACCTGCAAATAAAACTGTGTGTGAAACTATCTTTTTTTTTATATATATAAACAATACGCTTTTTTATCAGCAAGATGAGGCTAATTACTTGCTCTGTTGATCATTTACAGCAGTTATGACTCTTGCTGTGAACAAGGGCAGCACTTATTCTGAAAAATGTGCAATTTTTAGTCTTACAGAGAAGCCTTTAGATATCCATTAGCCCAATCACAATTCTATAATTGGCTTTGCTCTCCTGCTATCAATAGTCATAAGCAGGTAAGTGTCATCTGGCTTAAACAGAAAAATTAAGGCAGAATAAAGGAACATTTTCTCTATTATCTTGTTAATGTGTGGCGTGGCTTGTTGTTACCAAAGGCTACAGTATGGGAGATGAACAGATGGGGTGCTCCCTGTTCAAAGTAGGAGCCATGCCAAAATGAATAGACTGATAAGCGAATGGAGTCACGGAGAGAAAAAAAACGGCAGGAAAGTGCAAGGACCTTTCATTAAAGAGAAATAACCGATTCAGTTAATTGCCCAGTGGAAAAGCCCTATCCACCACAGACACTGTTGATAAGGCTGTGTAACAAATATTCTTCTCCCATGAAGAAATAAACTGCCAACAACTCGACTCAACTAAAACACTGAAACAACAACCGATCAATTGATTATCAAAACAGTTGCCAATTAATTGAGGAATCAATGAATAATTGCAGCTTCTGTAACTGAATTGTATTTATTTATTTTCAGAATGCAACAATGAAAGTAGTGGAATAAAGGAAATAATGTCACTGACCTTTGAAATAAATTGGGTTAGTTTATTATTATATTATGCTTGACAAAAATGCTCAAATCTGTCCTTTTTTAGGCTTTCATTTGTTTTTGGAAAGGGCTGAAGGACAAAGGAGTAAAAGTGACAAACACAAAAAGGTCAACTAGAGAACGACCAGCGACGGCTTCAATCTAACAATGCATGACTGGACACTGGTGGGCGATAGGTGATGCCTCCACAGAGGCCTATGCACATTAAACACATGAGGAAAGATGTTTCCTTGTTATGGTTGCTTAACTATAACTGGACAATAGCCATTTAGGGGAGTTGGCAAAGGGAAGCAGTAGAAGGACAGACTGACTAATGAAGTGTTCAATGCCTAGTGACCAGGCAAAAGTATAATTACATGAAGCGGACCAAACCAGACACATGCCACGACAGTAAAGACAAAAGTGATGGTTGTGGGACATTTCACACATGTCTGATTTCACCAGGTTTCAGTCAAAAGCCTCTTTTTTTACAGTGCTGCTCAAGTCAGACATGTTGTGTGCCTTTATTCTGTCTGTCTGTTTGAAATATACAAACACAGAAGGGAGGAGGAATTATGATTCTGCCTTTAAGTAAGCCAGCAGCACCACCACAGACTAGAACGGTATAAAAGCTAAGCCCGGCATGGCAAACACACACACAAGAGTGGCATTATGCTGTTATGCTGGCTTTGTTTGATTCAGTCTAAACCTTTGACCATGATAGTGGATCTTGTAAACAGCAATATAGTGGGATTTGTGTAGAAAGGGAACTAAGGAGGGGAAAAGGAAGATTTAAAACACCGAAACAGGGAGAGGTTCACGTCAAAAAAAGTGGCAGTTGAAAGATGAAGGGTGGAATGAATGAATGACAAATGGTGGAGGGAAAGAAGTGAAAGTGCTGGGCTGTTGAAGAAGACAGCGAGGATCAAAGGATGAGACATCAGTCCCTTGTCAACAGCTGAGGAATGATGATGGAGAGAGAGCGAGAGGTATGGGAGGGTAGATTGATGAAGAGGAGAAACTGCAAGACTGAATAAGTTAGGGAGGAACACTCAGGGGATGGAGAGAGACTGAGTAATGAAGAATGAAAAAGGCAAGTGATGACATTAGAGAGGTGGATGATAAGAGGAAAAGGGGGAGTTAAGGGAATATCGGAATAAACAGGTCTGAAAAGAAAATCTATGCTAACCAGAGAGAGAACAAACCATGTTCCTCAGTTTCTCACAGTGTCAATACACTCCTCCCATCTCAAAACATTCATCAATGTCTTCCTTAAACCATGAGCTATATATCCAGTGAATTTAATCAAATCTAGCATTGACTTTAGAATTATGATGCTCAGAGTCAGAAGAAAAGACAACAACATCTTTGGCTCAATTAATACATCTTTGGTACATTTGAGGTAGTCTTCTGTGTGGATGTGGGGATGACATCACGAAAGGAATGTAAAAATGAAGAAAAAATGTTGACAATGATTAAAGAAGAGGACTATTTCACAGAATGACCAAGAGTCTCCCCCAACCAGATGTAAAAGCCAAAAAACCAACAGCAAAGTACGGAAGTAAAGAAATATAGAGGGATGAGAGGATGAGTAATTAAAGTGTTGACAGTCTGTTTAGGCACAGCAGGCGCCTGATGAGCAGAACAAACTGTAACCACAGCAACCGCTGGAGACAGACGGAGGGATAGCAGATATAAGAGTAAAAAGTGAAACAGCATGAGTGAGGTCACCGGGGAGATTAGAGGAGAGTGTCACATGTGGGAAATGAGGGATGAAAAGGGTGTGGAGAGGAAAAAAGGAATGAGATGGGGAGATGAATAGGTGGAAGTTTAGTTTTTTGTCTAGAACGTATATACATTAAAAAACAGTAAAAAATAAAATATTGCAGTAAATTATTTTCATAATCAATGAATCTGTCACTGACTTAATTCATTAACCTAATTAATTGTTTGGTCCATAAACTGTCAGGAAATGTGGACCTTTTTTGAAACCTCAAAAGTATGTCTTGTTTTGTCCACAATCCTTTATATATATATAAATGTATGATTAATGATTAATAAATGATCAAATTAGTTGACAATTAATTTAGTAATGGATTCACTGTTGCAGCCATACAAACAAAGGGGTTTCTATGAACACTAAAACAAATAAAACTGGTCCACTAACTGCTGACATTCTGTTGCCATTATTCCTCTGAGAAAAAACAGAGGAACCAAACAAATTGCGTTAGTTGACATGAGTGTGATAGATTAGATCAGATTAGATAAGATTAGATTAGACTTTATTGATCCCACACTGGGTAAATCCACTTGTAACAACAGCAGGGTTGGAAGCAGACAGTATTACATATATGATAATATAGGATATTAAACCTTGACAGAGTAAGAGACTATGTTTTTTGTATCCAAAGCATCCACTTCACATCTACAAACTCAAGAGATTTTGTCTGTATTACAACAATCCTCAACAGATGCAATAGGTTGTAGATGCTCAAGTGAATCATGGTGCGGAATAAAGCGTGGGTGCTGACTGTCAAAAGAAAACCCGGATTGTACTTAGTCTGTAACGCAGATAGTCTGTGTCTGACAGGGAGGCACACGGCGTTCCTGCCTGTATCAGCAATGTTTAGCATTAGAGTTTGAGACGCTGAGGGGGAAACTAGTTCTCCCAGCTCTTTGCCGCTGCAGCAAAATGTTGTTTGGTCTTTATTAGTGTCTCACATTAGAAGAAGAAATGTCTTTGTGGTATGCTACAATGCAGTTTGTGATTCATTAATGCTCAGAGAAAAGCCTTTGATGAAACGCGCTGGATAACAGGCCTCTACCAAGTCATTATTGAGCGTTTCGATCCACTCACCTCACGCATCTGCTTCCCCCAGGATACTTGTACCACTCCCACCTCATATGCCTCACACGCTGCCTTTTTAAACGTTCACATACCTCTAGTTTGTGAAAAGAAGGACGGGAGGGAGAAGAAAGAGGTCATGAAAATGGAGGAAATCTTGGGTGAAAGAAGTTAACTTTGAATCTGTGAGTGTGCGTTTGTGTGTGTAGTTTTAATCAATACATCCATCAGTGTGACTGAGCTGCCTGGTTGGTGGGTCATTGACCTAGTGTGCTGGATACAGTGTGCTGATTGGGTAATTGTTCTCTTACTCAGGATTTCCCTGTAGAAGGTTTGAACCCCTGCTGAATCATCAAACTGCCACTTACATGCGTGCGCACACACACACACACACGTCAGTCTGGTTTCCATGATTTCAGAGGACATTACATTGACATACATTCATTTCCTGAAGACTTACTCTAAACTTAAGCATAAACACTACTGACTTAACCCTAACCTAACCATACGTGTCTTCACTTTAAAATGTAGTCATTTACATCATGAGGAAGACAAGACAACGTAATGTGACTGTGTAAACAGGGTTAGGTCTCTACCACGTGATTAATACCTGAAGCGCACACAAACACACGAATGCCTATTTGCTAAAAAAAAAAGTTGCAGGAATATTCGATAAGGAAAAATGAAAAGAAACAAACAGAGCAAGCAGATAAGGTTGTGGGGAGAGAAAATGTAATGAGGGAAAGAAATCTGTCTCATGTATATGTGAATACAGAAAGAGGACGACGAAGAAGAGAGAGAGAGCAGGAATGGAGGGAGGAGGGAGGGAGAAAACTGCAAGCGCATGATGTTCAGAGAGAAAGACTGGCAGGTTAGTTATTTAGCAAAACTCATGATAGTGAGTGTCATGTCATGCAAAGGCAAATTTCTGGGTGTAAGCAAACCTTTTTTTTGCATCTCTGCAAGTTTGTGAGTTTTACAACGACTGTGTGTGTGTGTGTGTGTGTGTGTGTTTATGTACATGAGTATAAGAAACTGACATTTCTCTTAAATGACTGCAAGTACCCAACCACCCCAGCACGTGTAATTCTGTGAACTAGGTACATTAGATCAGAGGTCTCAAACATGCGGCTCCCCAATCAATGTCATGTGGCTCACCACTTAATATCAGGTTATGATGAGTTATGAGTCCTTCTACAACTTCCTAGTCTACAGTTTATGATGACTCAAACCGATTTTTGCGTCAGTCAAGTATGTATTTTGGTAAGACTCTACCCACTGATGACATTACAAAAATAATCTGTTTTCAAAAAAATACCTATCATGTATAATAAGGCCTACTCAAGGCCTTTTCTTTCTGACTTTTTTTACACCTGACCCCCCCTCCTGACCAGCTCAGTGACCCTCAGGTCATTTGAGTTTGAGACCCCTGCATTAGATGCTCCATGTGTTGTGAATAGCGCCCAGTGTGCAGGCACTGGTACGATCACATTTAATTAAAATTGATGTGGAGTACAATAACAAAAACTGAGCACCATTCATTTTGCAGTGAGACACATTAGTTTCAAATCCGTATGGAGTCGTCAGCATTCATGGGTGATTACTCGCAGTTTGTCGTGTGTTCTGTGGCTCTGAGTAGACTTTGTTATTTTTAAGTAAATAAAGATTGCCATGCCAAAATCAAATTATTTAGTTGCAGTATGTATGGAATGTACCATCCAGCATTTCAGGGATTCAGGATACCTCAGCCTCTGCTGCATTGATTTTGACATTTCTTTTAATGTGTCTTTTGGTCACCCAGGTTAATGGAGAAACTCCAAATCACTTTAACACAATACAAAGAATCAGCAGCAGTAAATGAGCATGTTGTAAAAAGAAACACTCTCACCTATTAATTTGGCTTTTATCACCGCCATCTTAAAACATGTTACTGTGCATTTTCAGACTATACAACTGCTATTGCCACCTGGAGTAAAGGGCACAGCACTGACCTGCCTCTCTGGTAGGGCTGGGCGTTTTTTGTCATAATATAGTTTTTTAGATCATCTAATATTGCTAGATATCAAATCAATATTTATGTAAGGCTAGGCAATGTGGCTTATCAATAATATCTGGATATTTTTAGGTGGGGGTATACAACTGAGGAGGAGAGTGACACTCCACTGTAAATACAGTATACAATATTATATATCTACGGTATTACATGCTTAAAATACATTATTTTGTATGTATTATCTTTTATTTCAGATAATAGCTAGTTTATTTCTTTGGCTTTTTAATGTTAAATGCAGGATATGTACGTATGTTAGAAACAGTTATCGAACAAATATGATGATTACCAATGTAACAGCTTTTAAAACCAGTAAAAGTAATCACAGAAACATTTTCACAATATGACGACATCCAAAATCTAAGAGCAGATCTTATACGTAATATCGATATAGTATGACAAGTAACCACAGATATAAATTGCTCCTCTCCAGGTAAAAAGGCATTCTGGTGTCACAATGAAATAGCTCTGCCACATCTGTCTTTCTGCTTTCAGCACTTTATGTGCATTTATGTCTTAAATCCATTTGTAGGACTCTTATACAGTAGATGTATAAAATGAAACTGCTGTCGTTGTTTACAGAACGACTTCCAGAATGCTGAGGCCCTAGTTTGTAGTCACTGACATTGATGCATTATGGACACAAAAGGCTCCTTTGTGGAGCAAAAGAAACTACACAACAAAGAAACTAAGGCAGAATAAATGTGGCCACACATGCTGATGCTCAGACAATGAATAAAAGTTGAACATTCAAATGAGAGATTCATAACAGATCATGTGCAGACCGCTTCCCCTCGCTGGCACCATGTGTGCCAATGAAGTGCCAAAGAAAATCACCGTCACCTCTGCTGTTTGCCAATTCAATTTACCTCCCAGAAAATTTAATCCCCCAAGCTGTGCAGTCATGTGGGCTATCCAGTGGGAGGAAACACAATTACAAAAGCAAGGAGTGGCTGCCACAGACATAACACAACAGGAAAACTTCTTTAGAGCAGTTTGGTTATAGAATTGGTGAAAAGGTCTCTACATATTTAGCAGAGTTAGATGGTTTTGTACAGCTTATTGAACTCATTTCAATATCAAGGAATCATCTAACAGAGCCTTTATTTGGCTGCAATCAACAACAAGGTCACCTTTGATACAGATGTGCTGCAGAAAGAAAAAAAACAAAAACCTACCACTTCTATGGTTTTAAGCGTTATAAAAATAGTGACATTTAAATGATTTAAGAATAATGGGGATGGCGTACCAGCCAAGTGGGGGCAGAGATGTGAAGAGTGACTTCTAGTACCAAAATTCAACTCCACTCATAAGGCGGATAAGAGCAAAGGCCTACTTAATGCTATGGTTCGCTGCTTGAGATTTTCTTGTCGACCATTTCACAAGGCTTCACGGTTCACCAAATCACAGCCTGCAGTGAATCACAACAGTGGGTTAACTCCGTCTGTCTTTTTTTTTTTTTTCTCTCAGAATATCAGGCACTTCTAGCAGTCTAGCAATTTTACGCTGAGGGAAAGTCGGGTCTCCAAAACAGCCATACTTCAAAAGAATCCCAGGTGACATTGCTTTGTAAACTTGTTATGGATTTTTCAAAGTTCAATTTAAAGAAAAACAGCGGCTTTCTCAATTCATTAAAGGCTTGACTCCTTATCTTTGGGAAGTAGATGCAAACTTAAAAAAGTCTAACTTCAAAGCTTTTGAATTGTTTTCATTCCAAATTGTAAAATGGCTTTCTTTTTTATTAGTTTTGCCGTGTTAAATGATTAAACCCCTCTGATAAGGTGCTGTAGTCACAAAAGCTATAACAATTTCACACCTTAAATTAGTTTTCTCCCAAAAAAGTCAAGGATAATGCTTGATTTGCAGACACTGCAGACCTTTAAGTAGGAGCAATGTGCATCAAACAACAACAAGGTCTTCATACCAGCTTGTAATTCCAGAACCCATACAAACAAAAGGATTTTTTGAAAAGAACAGCACTGTTCCAGGAATTCATACAATTATTGAAATCTTCCAAATAGGATGGATTCCAACAGGATTTAGTCAGAGACGGTCATGCATACCAATGTACTGACACACAAACACTCAATTTCTGTTTCTCAGTTTGGTGGATTATTTCCAAGGAAGTGTATTATTTAGGAGGCCCATGAGAAGACTTTAGTTCCTTTATTTTAAAGAGAATATTATGCCGCAGGGTTCTCTGTGTTTACCTTAGGGGGTTCTGAATTTACCTGCACAGCAAAACAGATGACTGTACAACTACACATCAACCACTGGCAGATTAGTGTACTTCCTCCTGTGTCTGACAGCTTTTGATCTAAAAACAAAAATGTTGCACTTGATCACAGTTCTTAACATATCTAATCAACTGATGTCACTTGGTAATTGGCCAATTCATCAGATTGTTCAAACATCACTAAACATTTCAATATCTTTGAGCTACAGAGCTTATATTTCAGCAGTGCTTAAACTGTGCTATTATGTTGTGTTTCCATCACGTCATCTGTTTCTGACCACTGCGTTTAATGCCTTAATCTTAAAATTTGACACCACTGTGAAAGCCAACTCTTGGCTATAAAGTTTAAACGTCACACTACATGTTCCCAGTCAGTCCCATGCAATGTAAGTATTATTCTCTTGACCGTTAACCTTCTTTCTCTCACCACCTTTACATCATCAACATGCATCCTTTAAACATGACCCTCTCCTCCTCTTCAACCATCATGGCAGTGATGCCTTACAAACTCATTTTGAACGCAGCTCTGTCTCCCTAAACAAATTCTCTCTTTGTTCTCTCTCTGACAGTGATGGATGGACATCTTTACCCGTTTATCTCCTTTACATATATCTAAACTCGGCCGCACGTTCATACACACTGACTCTTCATTGCTCCGGGTTTCTATCTTCCTTAAACTCCTACTATTCTTCCTTCCTTCCTTCTTTTCCACTCTTCAGCTCCTTGCACTAGCAGGTTTTATGTCTCTCCAAGCTTACGCCCATCCCTCCTCCATCTTGTGCAATCTACTCCCATTTTCTTCAGTTTCCCTCTCCTACTCAGTGGATTTAATGCCGTTAGTCTGTCTTTGCATCCCTCATTTATTGTTTGTTTCAATAGCCAAAACTGTTATCCCACTTCTGGTGCTGTCTATATCTGCTGGATGACTGAAAAGGACAGAATCTGACGGGAATGACGGAGAAGGGATAGAATGAAAAGGATGAGTAGGCTTACAGTACACACGACTGCTGCACCAAGAGGCTATGTGGGCGTTCTTTTGTTCCTTGCCTTGAGAGAATGTGTGTGTGTGTGTGTGTGTGTGTGTGTGTGTTGGCCTCCCTATAATTATGTTTGTGTGGGAAGGCTGTTTTGGTATGCTAGCAGTTGTTTCTGTGTGCAAATGTTCACCTAATATTAAGGGACTAGATTACGAGTAAGAGTGCATGCTAGAAAGCCTTAGTACAGTTGAAAGAAATCCTGAGAGAGAGTGTGCGTGTATGGCTTGCCTCCATGTTTGATCCTGCATTTGTGCCAGCTAAGCTCCTGAGTATTTTCAGATCAAACAATGCTGCAAAGCTCAGGTTCAAGTCAGCAGTTCTGTATGTGCTGGTGCTTCATTGACACAATAGGTCCATTCATTTTATATCTTCAACCTTTTCCTATCAGATATTTTAACTCAATGTCGCTGTCAGGGATTTTGATTGAAGCCTTGTGGTGCACCGATTCACACTCCAATCAGATGTGTGGATTACTCAGCCTGTGATAAGTGGCTTTTCAGAACTAATACAAATCCCCTTGTTTATAAACACTGCAACACTCCCTAAGTCGATTCAAGTCAATTAAAGGCTAATGGCATTTGCACATGCCCGTGTAGATGCGTATGAAAAAAAAATAAACAAAAAAAAACTTTGGCTGATATGCAGATTTGAAAATACATACACATGCACAGAATTTGCAAAAAGTAACTATGTTAGTATATAGCACTTAACAATACCTGCAACTTAATCAAAGTGCTGAAAGTAATGGAAACACAAAATAAAATATATTAAGTATTGAAAATGTACAATTAAGAACATTGGCCATGGCAAAGGAACGGCCACCCCGCTATTTGACACCCAGTAGCCATTGACCAAAACAGGCAGATGTCAGCATTTCAAAGTACAGAGGAACTTAAGCCATAAATAAAATACTGTAGGCCTTTCTCGTGGAATAACGATGAAAGACAGACACATTAACATTTTAAGTCACGCCTCAAGCGTCTTTTAATTGGAAGGGTTCAGGTCAGGTATAAAAAAACAACCTAGAAACACTTTTAAATTCATTATTCTACAGCTATTTGCTGCTTCACTTTAGATGAGGTGAGTGTCAGTAAAAGAAGCTGCACACTGTCTTAGCCACATAAACAGAAACATTTGAATTAAGAAGAGTTTAGGTTTAGCCTTGCTCTGATCCTTACTCCAACACACTCCCTATATGTCTGTTTCTTGCACTCTGGAGAGTTGATGGTGCATGTAGGATAGTGGAAGTGGAAGGAAAAACTTCCCAAAATGGATGCAACAAAAAAGAAACAAGCTCCTGATGTTTCACCTCCTTTTTCTGATCTACTTCTGTTCTAGTTTCAAGAATATGTTTGTGTGTGTATGGGGACAAATGCAAGTCCTCATGAGATTAGGTTTAGGTAATGGAGTTAATGGTTAGGATTAGTTGTTGTTGTTACCTCTTTAGAACTAGCATAAACACTGACCATGTCAGTAGCATTAGTCCTCATGGATAAATGAGGCAGAACCTCTTTTCTGAGGAACTGGTTATGTTTAGCGCTAAGATCTGAATTGTAGTTAAGGTTAGGGAAAGTCTTTAGAAAGAATGGAAATGAAAACAAGAATTGCTGCACAAACATGTGTTTATGTTGTGTGTGTTTGTGTGTGTGTGTGTTCTTATCTGTTTCCTTACTGCAAATTCAGCAGCAAACACTTTAGCACATGTAAGGGATTTTTAAGTATGGAAAAATGAGCTAATAATTCACACACAGGGACACACATGCACACACTTGACAATAATGAAAACTGCAAGCATGTACAAATTATTCACTTATTATTATATACCACTGTGCACTGCATTACCCTCTGCATTGTGGACACTAGGTGATGAAAGTGACCGCATACACACACATTCAGATACTGACATACTGACCCTGCATGCTACATTAGTACAGTGTGTAAGATAAAACGTTATTGATCGGCAACAATGAAATTCTACATTGCAGCAACAAAAGAAACAGCCTAGAGGCAAGTGAAGATAAGAAAAAACTATGAGGGGTAAAATCTGAAGATTAAATAAAAATACCTTTACAGGCAGTTTCTGAGCATTGCTGCAATTCTATATATAAATATATACCGATTTACAGAAAAGGCTACTAAACTAAAAAGTATATCATATTATATACTGTTTCTGTAGAAACTAGCAGCTAAAGTTAATAATCAAGTTATTATGTGATTTTATATGTGTGTGGCATGTGCAAAACTATTTCATACAAAGTGCTGCCAATTACTTACAATTCCATTAAGAGTGAATGTGCACACTCCAAACCATGGTATACGCAATAACATTTCTTATATGATTACCATCTTTACATCAGATAGACAGAATACAACATGCAGGTGGATACACTGGAGGCTGAGAAGTGTGCAAGTGGATGCATGATAACGAATTGGCCGGGTGTTATCCGGCTTTATGAGTCAGATCGATCAGCAAGTGGACAGACTGGTTTCACCCAACTTGACTTTGTGTGTGTGTGTGTGTGTGTGTGTGTGTGTGTGTCAGAGAGCTTCCAAACTGCACTGCTCCAGTTGCAAATGAGATCTGCTCCCTAATAGAGAAAGAGCAAGAGATTAGGGGGAGAGGGAGATGTAGAGGTGGAAGTGGTAAGGCTTCGGGGACTTAGAGAATGATAGGAGAAGTGAAGAAGAAGTAGGAGCGTAAAATGAAGCCATGGGAAAACCAAGAGTTGAAGCAGATGGGAGAGGAAGGCTGAGTGAAAATGTAAGAAAAATAGAGAGGAACGGCAGCGAATAGCAAAGGATAGAATAAAACCTCTAAGTATTTGAGTGCGTGTGTGCATGCATGGTGTGTGACTAAAAGTAGGAGCAGTAAAGGCAAGGAGATACAGAGGGCACTAGATCCAGCAAGCCATAGAGAGACAAGACATAACGACAGAGGCAGAGGAGGCGGAGGAGGGGAAGAAAGGAGAGAAGGTGGTGAGGTAAAGCTGTGACTGATAACATTGTCTTACTCAGGTTGCCTCAAGGGCAGACATGACAGACAGAAAAAAAAATAAAGAAAATAAGGGGGAATGAGATATAAAGAAAGGAAAAGCGGAAATTTACCGAGCTGCCAGAGGGGTAAAGGTTTATAAGATAGAAGGTGAGCGAGGATGGAAAGAACGGGAAAGAGGAAGGCTGAACACAAAACGCAGGATCACTGCAGTGAGGCACAGATGCGAGAGGATAGATGGCAAGGAAGCAAAGAACAATCCTTCATAGTAGAGACGGCGGAAGAAGAGTACAGCAATAAGAGCAGCACTGTGGGGGGAGGGAGAAGGTGTGAGGTACATGAGTGACACAAGGAGCGGGATGTGAACATCATGACAAAGAGAAAAGAGTAAGGAGAAGGTAAAAAAGAAGAAGAAACATCTGAGGTGGACTCTGGGAGTAAGTTATCTAGAGAGGAGGAGGAAAGAGGACATCAAACATTAAAAGCGGGCGGTGAAGCAAATATAAAGGTCAAATGAAGGAGTTGTGTGCAACAGGTGAATGCAGGACTGTATTGACATTCAGCATGCTGCAGGTAGAGAAAGCTGTGGGAACATCAGCCAGTGTTAGCAATGTTAAACAGGTAGAGCCAGGACTCATCCTCCCCCTGAGGACAACAGCCGATGTGACAACTTGAAGGGAACCAAACCATTACAGTTTTGCATTTTCACATTTTTAGTATGCGTGCCTCCACAGGAACTCGACAACTGTCACTGCAGGTTTTCATGACTCTAGACATAGATGACAAGCAAACTACTTACACTTACAGTTCATCAGTAACAGGACCAGGTCACCCTCTGCTAGCACAGTGAAAGTGAACATCAGTGAGTGAAAGCAGCATTACATTCTATCACTCTCCTTAACTCTCTTTGGTGTGTGTGCTGCCTCTGCCATGACATCCACTCACGAACGGTCACTTTGTTTATTTTCTCGTTCAAGCAAAAGGGGCAGAATGCTGTATTCATTGTGTGGCACAGACCCAAAACCAGACGTTCCATAGTGCCAATGCAGGCGACGCAGACCTGCTGAGGCTTCGACAGTGACATTCACCCTGTTATCAGTCGATTTACCATCAAATAATATTGGAGACATTATTTGATGATTATTTGATGGTTGAAATCCTACATTGTGACGCTTCAAGAAAGTAATGTTGCAAGTCACTAGAGCCTAAAGTTTGTTTTAGACATTTCTAATATGAGAGGGATACTGGCTATTTTCATTCTTCTCTGTTCTCAAAATGTGAAAACATGAATTCCAAAAGAAAGGATTGTCCTTTCAACCACTTTAGGTGTAGCTTTTCAGTGTAGACTGAAGGGTTCAAAAACTGGGCACTCAGCTAAGATGGAGCTTACATTGTTGAAGTAGACCAAAAAAGTGAAGTGAAGAGGAGAATTAAAATTGGCTCTGGAAGCCCATGTGCTTTAATATAAACACTGCTTCAATGTCTGAATGGTAAACCTTGGCTTGAGTTTCAAACAGAGCGCGTAAATCTAGCACTTATGCTAAAGAATACTAAGCCACTAACCAGTGCCAACCTTCAAAGACAGCATGATTCAAGTTTATGTCTGGTTGTTTCTCAGAGCTTTAGCTCGCATACATTATATATCACTTTCTAATCACCATACTTATGCGTCTATTTCACTTCACAAGTCTTCCGACTGCTCCACATAAAAATACACCTGTCTTTCTCCAATGATAAAGTTTCTGTCAGTGACTCACTGCCTCATCCATCTCTTCTCTCCAGTTACCGCTGTTGTGACTGTTATCAACCCTCCTTGTCACTAAGTATCTAGGTTACAGTTGCTATGGCAACTATTATTCACGCCAATCAGTGGCAGTGACTCATCTCCATATCTGATCATCACCGTGGCTGTATTTAGGAATGTATGTGTCACAAAGCCTGTGTTTGCTGGGAGATTTTATTCATGCCTGAGATTACAATGGGACACTTGTGCTGCACACAACTAAGCCTACTCAGACCTACATTGCTTGATGCTAGTCTTGCCGTTGAATTGAGGCTGACGGGCTGGTGACCCAATTTGATTTCCTGACACATACAGTCTTAAGAGAGAGTCCTATGATATAACAGTCGTCTAATCTGCTTTTACAGGTTTCTAGATAACTGTTACTATGGGGACTGGCTGTTTTCACTCTTCTGGGATGTTGTTGCTAGGTGATGAGCTGTGGTGGTGAAGAGGCTAGGCACTTGTGCTTGCAAGTGCATGTGTTATAGAGGAGCAGCAAGAAGAGAGCATGTGCTGCAAGGTCATCAAACATTTTTTCCCTAAGTATTATTTTATACTATGAAGCACTAAGTGGGCATTAGTGCAGAGCCGTACTCATTTCAGAGGAAAATTACTCCATACATTGAACAGTGCAGACTATTGTCCCACTTCGTCTAGTCAGAGAGAGTGGAAGACGGCAAATCAGACACAAAAATACATCAGATATCACTTACATCACAATGTCTGACCAAAGAACATGGCCAAAAACCCACTTTGCTATTTCATAATTTCTTCTTTTTCTCTCTCTTTCTCCAGGTCTGTGGATAGTCAGGCGTTCTACCATGCCTGTCCCCCCACCCCTCAACCCCTGCAGACAAAAACACCTGCCCCACTCGCACAGCTACCGTGAACAAAGGGCAGAAGGATCCACCATTTCCTCACTTTTCCCTCCATTCACCCTCTCTTTTCTCCCCCCTCTCCTCATCTCATCTTTGCCCTCTTCATCCCATCTTGTCCACTGCGCCTGCCCCAGGGCTACGAAAAGGACCCTCCTAGGCTCTGTCCCTTTCCCAGCTTTTCACTGGCTAACTCTAGTCACATGCTGCCTGCTGCCATCTCTAATTGGAGCAGGGGAGACGTGGGGCGTGGTCTCAGCCTGTCCCTTTCACTGCGTGTGTCGAAACCTTTCGGAGTCGCTGAGCACACTCTGTGCCGACAAGGGCCTCCTGTTTGTCCCCCCACACATTGACCGGCGCACTGTTGAGCTGCGACTGGCTGACAACTTTATCACAGAAGTAGGTGGGAATGACTTTGTCAACATGACAGGCTTGGTTGATTTGACTCTGTCAAGGAACACGATCCACTTGATTCGACCGATGGCCTTTGGTGACTTGGAAAGTTTACGCTCCCTGCACTTAGATGGTGAGCTTCAGTATTGACATTCTTAGGTAACTACAGTCCAAAATTGTAAAATTTCAAGCCAAACTAATATACACAACATTTTGTGCATCTAGGTAATCGCTTGACAACCGTAGGACCCAGGGACCTCACAGGATTGGTTAATCTGCAACATTTGATCATCAACAACAACCAGCTGATTAAAGTCTCTGTCCAGGCTTTTGATGATTTCCTGCTTACACTGGAAGACCTTGACATGTCCTACAATAACCTCAGGAGGTAAGCTGTTGCCTCTGTTGTGATCAGCCACACCTTCATGAATCATGCTCTCATCTTAATCTGCTCTGCTTTATTAAATAGAAACTCATTTAAATACTCGTGGGTCCTCAGCTCACTGAGTAGTATTCCACTCATCTCTAACTGTGGCAATAGTGTGACTTAATAAGTCAGAACAAAGATACTCTCTATCAGTGCTCTATTATCTTCATAGTGTCCCACTGCGTTGATGAATTTAGCTTTTAGCTGTCAGTTTTGATTAAGGTGTTTCATTTGTCTCTTCAATGGGAGCAATCTGGCTTGTCTGTAGTCTCCACCTGGCTATAAGAATGGTCCTAAAAGTTATAAATATGCATACATTGGAAACTGATGTCTCCCTTTGTTATGTGTCAGTTAACTCGTTAAAACGATCCTGCGTCACAAATCTTCTACTGTGTCATGATTAAGAAACCGATCGGGAACTCTTACGAGACATAGTTGGGGCTCATTTGAGAGGCTAGCATTCATTCATTGTTTACCACTAAATCCTCCACATGACAGTTTTGAGACCGCTAGGTCCAACACAGTGACACACACACAACCATTCACTCTTACACCTACTTGGAGTGTTCAATTAATCTCTGCATGTTTTTAGACTGTGGAGAAAACCTGGGTATTAAAGAGATTACAACAATCTCTTATTTTCACCTCACATCACCTTTGAAATCAACATCATAATTTGTGGTAGTGAAAGGGAAAATTTGTGATTAGTCTATGAGAATTTATACTGAGCCCAACAAATTACTTTATTTCAAGAAGAAAAAAAACCCAGTATAGTGGACCAAATAAATACAAATACAAGAACACAATAAGGTGTAGGTATTGTCAAAAACCTATTTTCTGAAGTTCTGAAGTTAATGTCTCCAAACAAAAACCATTTGACTATGTGCTTAAAACACATCGACTTTGATCTAAGTGTGGCACACTTAGAGTACATTACAGTGTGGAAATAAACACAAAGGCAACTAAATGTCAGAGCAATAAATTTGTGTTCACTGCTGCCATTACCTCCAAGATTTATTCCCCAATTTCTCTTCTCCTAAAGAAGGTCATTCCCAAAATTAGTTAAATCCATGAATCTCACACTGAAGTCATCTTTCTTTTCTTCGTTTTCTCATTGCTACAGGGTACCATGGGAGTCCATCCAGAACATGGCTAGTCTACATACTTTGAACTTGGATCATAACCTGATAGACCACATAGCAGAAGGAGCCTTTGGAGAGCTGTATAAGCTTGCAAGACTGGATATGACCTCCAACAGGCTGCGGACTCTGCCTCCTGATCCCCTGTTTGCAAGGTAGCTCTTCAGTGTCTTCTATTCTGTATCCTTTTCTTTTAATTCTTTTGTAAGTGGCTAAGTAGAAATGTTCTTGACAGATGACACTGTCACAGAGCCACGGAAGTGGTTTATAACGGGAATGCTCTGGCACAAAATAGCACTGGTATACGGAGACTGTTCCATTTTTAGTCAATCCATTCACTATTTATTTGCTGTTAAATTATCCATGTGTACAGTATACTATGTATGCATCAATAAAGCTTTAGAGGCTTTTGTTCTCATCTGCTCACTGACTGGAAAATGAGAGACAACAAGGTATGGAGAAAGACATACAGTATTATATTGTTATTGTATTGCGAACAAATCCCGCAATACTGGTGTTCTAACTTTGACAAGTGGGCATATGATCTACCCATGACAACGAAGCATTCACAGGGCCAACAAGCTTCAGTTTTATCTCTGATATTCAGTGAAGACATTCCAAACGTTTTTGTTTGTTCTTGTTTGTTTCTTTGTATAGTTAGAGCACTTCCAGTTCGGGATTTCTGCGATCTATGTTCAGTTGTGTTTGAGTTCAGTCAGAGGGACTACACAGTCAGAGCTCTGGTCAGGCTATTGATGGAGCTTTGTTTTATGTACATGAAAAGCGCTTAAACACTCAGACTCTAAGCCCAACAGAATCAATTAGCACTTGTAGCTGCAGAAGCTTTTGTTGCTCAGCTAAAGGCACACAGTACTGCATTTTACACTTGTGAGGTTTTGCTAGAAAAGATATTTCATTAAAAGGTTTAACTGGCACTGCATGACACAGCTTGCACAGCTGCAATCAACACAACCTGTTTGTCTGTTGACCAGAGTTCTCACTCAGTTACCTACAACAACACATTCAAACCTGACCTCAAAACATTCAACTTTAAAGCCAACCATGATTGCTTTTAAGTACGCCATTCATGACTGTAGATTACTAGTTCTTTCAATCTTGTTGTTTTATTACAGTTTCAGCTGAATATGCTGCAGAGCTTTTTACAGAAGATCACTTTGTTCTCTCACTCTGGTTAGATGCTCCTATTGAAGATTGCGATTTTACTGCACCCTATGCCAAATCACTGATCATTATTAAAAAAAAAACTTGAATGAGTATATCCAGCAAATGTATAGTGCTGTGCAAAAGTCAAAGTGGAAAAAATGTCAAGAGAAAACCAGCAACAAGTTGGCCCAGCACAAGTCGAGTAAGAAAAATCTGAGATTTTGTTTTTTTACAGAATATACCAGTGGAAGTTTCGAAGAAGCCACTTAATGCTTCAAATCACAGTATTGTGGGTCTTAAAACCATAAACTGTATTTGAATTAGGGCTGTTTGATCGCTGTAAACCGATTCCAAATTGCTTTTGTTGTTTTTTCGGATATGTTACTGCTACTGCTGCTTCGAAAAGATGTGTGAGTTTTCATTATAGAATGAAGATGGACAAGGAAAAACACATTGCAGAAGAACTCAATTGTGGCTGTTACAGTGCAAATCTTTGGAAGTACTTCTTAAAGAAGACAGATGCTTCTGGTTATGCCAACGGCGATCTCACTTCTGCTATGCTACAGAAGAAGAAGCCGCAACATGTAGCCGCAAACGTTTACCTTTGTGGCTTTTACCATGTTTACCATATTATGGTAAACATGGTCAAGTGTGGCCTGACCTTACACTTGAACAATAGCATGACCCTGACATGCAGTGAAACTCTGATTAATGGTAAAACCTGTTTCTCCTACTATTTCATGTTAACAAATATCTGCTGTGAAAAAGGTCTATTATGCTATGTGAATTTAAGAAATGCTTGAGCATTACATACATGTTGTACGAGTTAAACTCATTGACAGTTTGCTGCACTGCCATCTTTATCGACTTTTGCAACTCAACCAATTGTTTTTTTTTTTATTGTTGCTCTCTTTAGGTCCCAGACTGGTGCAATAAGTCCTACCCCCTACAATGCTGTGATAAGTCTAAATTTTGGGGGGAACCCACTGCACTGCAACTGTGAGTTGTTATGGCTACGGCGACTTATCCGTGGAGACGACATGGAGACATGTGCCACACCTGCTCACCTTGCAGGAAGGTAACTGGACATGAAATGATCAATGTTGTTTTGATGTTTAATGAATTTGATAAGTCATAACAGTTTGATGATTAGGAACCATCCAACAAGTCTTCCAATAAAACCTTACTAGGCATATCATGTATCCTCCTTCAATCTCTGTCTCTCAGGTATTTCTGGTCAATTCCAGAGGAGGAATTTACATGTGAACCACCTCTCATCACCCGTCACACCCACAAGCTGTGGGTCTTGGAAGGACAGCGGGCCACGCTAAAGTGCCGTGCCATTGGGGATCCTGAGCCTGTTATACACTGGGTTTCACCGGATGACCGCATCATTGCAAACTCATCCCGGACCAGCTCCTTCAGTAATGGCACCTTGGATATCTTAGTAACTGTTGCCCGCGATGATGGAGCATATACGTGTATCTCAATAAATGCAGCAGGTGAAGCCACTGCTACTGTGGACCTAAAAATAATCCCCCTGCCTCACCGGGGAGGAGCGGGTGGAAACGCGGGGAATAACAACGTAAATACCATGAACCACAGAAATGTGACCAATGGGATTTTACGCACTGATCCTGGCTCCTCAGATATCAGCACAGGGAAAAACGGAGGGATTAACAATGGTGCTGGACGTGGAGGAGAGGCGGAACATGGAAGGCAAGGTGGAGGGGATGATGAAGAGGGTGACAGTGGCAGGGCCTCTGATGGAGAGCGAACTGATGGTAGAAGCATGGAGGATGAGGAAGAGGAGGATGAGGGGGAAGGGAAGATGGTTGGAGTACAAGGGGTTACGTCAACCTCAGCTCAGGTCCGATGGGATTTGGGACGTTTGTCTGCAACTTACGTTGTCTGGATGTATCAGATACAGTACAACTGCACTGCAGATGACACCCTCATCTACAGGTCAGTCAAACTCTACTTTCTACACATTAGTCGCTATCTAAATGTTGACAGCCATTCTGCATCAGAGATGTTATCTTTACTATTGCAACAGCAACAGCTGTCAGTTTCTACCGCCATGTTTGCCATGAGTGCTGTGAATTACATTTACACAGACAAGTGGATTTCTCAAGGGATATATGAATATGGAGATTGAGGCACAAAGCCAGTCAATAATATATCTCCACCACCGTGTGACATAAAAACCCAACCGTTGGATAGTCACGACATATGGAAAAGCAGGAGAATGTGAGGAACAAGTGGGCAGACTTTGAGGTATTGAATACCTGCCTCTGTCCATCCACAGCCACATGCAGTCGTACAGCAAAAAGTAGCACATGCTAGTATTAATGGGCTGTTTGCTGCGGCAAAACAACTACTTGACGTGTCACTTTTAATTCAACAAAACAATAAAAACATGCCGAGCCATGTCATTTTGTATTTAAACTGAGTCCTGCTCACACGTCAGCATTGATGTTTATTCACCTCAGAGGCAGAAAAGGCTATCAAACATTCATAAAGCCCTGATTTGAGGTTAAGACCTGCAACATCCATCTTGTTATCACAAATTATGTATGAGACCTTGTATATTTAGGCAATATTTCTTGTAAAAACACAAGGTGAGAAAGTGAACTGCATTCCTAAGAAAGCAAAGCTGCCAATCCTTGCTCAAAGTTTCTCTGCGTCAGTATGTATGATTCAATACAGCCCATTCAGAAAAAAATTATATTCCGAATAAAAGGACAGGTATATGCTGATCGTCATTCAGATCTGTGTTCAGTCGATCAGATCAGGACTTCCTGGTGGGGTGTTGTCATTCCGTCTTTCCGTGTTTACTGGCACTTTGGGTAAAGCGAAAGAAAACAAACAAAAAAGTTCAACTTGCAGCGTAAATCCAAACAAATTAGAACAAATTGAAAAATGTCCAAAAAAACACAAGTTCCCTTTTTACATAAAAATAATCACAAATGTCATGCTATGCCAGCACTGTGATTCTGGGATATCCTTCAAATGTAACTGCTTAAATATCAACATGAACACCCGCACAAATGGGAAGTCTATTATATGAAGAAATAATAGTCTTTTCTTGCAAAATATTGCTGTACGTCTTGGATTTCAGCTGCTTAACAATGCCACTGCACTGCACATGAATTGTGCCTGTGTGCATTTACTGTCCCTGTGTTTACAATAGCAGAATGACTAAATGTGTGTTTGCTTGTTGTGAAACAGTGAGAGTGAAATAGAATTCGACAAGGAGAGGATAAAGTTGGCAACATGGAGCTTTTTATGTTTTTGTTTGTTCTGTGTTTTATTAGACTTCATTATGCATTGATGCAGGGGTTGAGTGTGGCCTTGCTAAGATATAAAGCTGTAAATGGTGCTGACAAGAAGTTATAGGAGAGTTCAAGAAGTGGAAGAGAGAGAGAGAGTGTGAGGGGGAAAGAGGGAGATAGGAGATGGGTACCCAAATCACCATGGGAGAAATTAAGAAAGAAAGAACGAAGAAAAATGGATAATAGGAGAGAGACTGACAGACACTGTGGAGGAGAGGGAGGGTTGGACCAAAATACTCCTCAAGGAAAAAGCAATGAAACAAGAGTGGGGAGGGTGAGGCTAGGTTTTCAAATCCATCACTGGAATATAGTGGGAGGGAGAAAAAAGAAAGTGTGTGTACACAATAGATGTACACCTGGGTATGAAAGTGGAGAGTGGTAGTTAGAGGGACTGACATAATGATAGAGAAAAAGGAGGAGGAAAGGATGGCCCTTGGAAGTAAATAGAACTGAATTAGGCCACGAGGGAGAAGGATGATGAGAAAATATAGACAAGGAAGCATGTAGTGAAAGTCCTGCAACGAAAACTACATGAGGCAGCATGGAAGGGTGATAGAAATGCCAAAAAAGGCATGTACAATCACCTAAATCTATGAATTGTTGCGGCCATTGCCACAGAATGAGCCCTTTATATTCAGAATCAGGAGCGGTCTTGGACTACCATGTTTTTAATGGACAAACTAAACCTTTTGAGTTTTAATAATACTTAAAGGCTACCATTGCTTATCCTACATGGAAGAAAAGAATGATATGACATTGACTTCACCAATAGGTGTTGCCAAGTCCTACACACTGTACCTTTAAGATTTGGTACAGTTCCATGACACATTTGTGGCAAATACACATGAAAAACAAATTTGATTGGAAGTGAATATGTTCCTTTGCTAATCAGTCTAATGACATCTTGCATGAAAAATAATCTTATAGAGGTTACAGTTGCTTTATATTTGAGGCATTAAATCAAGAATGCTTAGCTTCAGAATTAAACCAACTCAACAAAACAACAAAATGGACAAAGACAGTATTTGCTGCAGGGTTAATGAATGGGAATATATTGTTGCGTACAGTTGCAGTGGCTGAATCTCTCCCTTAAAAACAAGGAGGGTACACAGTTAAAATACCCTTCTCTAAGGAAACAAACTTTGAGATGAAGAAACAGTCGGATCAGCACAGCTGAAGGCTCAGCTGTGCAGCCTGAGACAAGAAAATGCTGCTAGACACAAAGAGACTCACACAGAAAAAAAGCAGAGGCAACCGGTGTCACAGGAGAGATGCTGAAATCCAGCTAGAAGGGCAGAGACCATCTAAATGTTGGATTTAAATCTAAACAAATCACAGAAGCATTGAAAGAGAGGGTGCGGATAACTGGCTCAAAGGAAAGATATAGCAGTGCTGTGGCTATCTTGGAGGTGAAATTGAGATATAGTCTCTCAACGAAGTGGAGGAGAGGAAAAAAGTTCAAAGAGGAGAAGTGTGAGGGCTCTTGGGGAGGAAGCAGGGAAATCAGTCTCAGAGGACAGATAAAGAGGAAATGGAGGCGGGCAGCATTTGAAAGGAGGCATGGTTGGGGATTTCCAGTACAGATTCCTATCATGTTATCAATGTGCCAGTGTAAAGCACAATATCACACCAGCTAGTGAGTCTGCGAAGAGGCAGCGTCGGCCAAAGGAAGACTAGCTTTAGAATTCAAAAGGAGAGAATAAAGGAGGGAGATTTTGTGCTCTCTATCCAGGATTTGTATTCTTCTTTTGGGCTTGTTGTTGCTCCGGCTGTATGTGTGTTAGGCTGGCGGAGAAACTGACCCAACTGTAGTGAGCTGAGGGGCCATGTAACTCGCCAACAACTATCAAAACATGGTGAGATGGTGTTATATACTATTTAAGTAGCTCAAAAAAAAAGAAAAGCAGAGCACATTGTGCGGTAGCTAGATTTAATTATCTCTAAATGTCAGTCACATCAGCTTCTGTGTTAGCATGGCTTGTCTAATTCTGATGGCATCTGTGACAGTGCCAGATGGGATGTCTTCCACGTGGCATCCGCTGGGTACTGCTCGCTGTGACACCATTACCATCCTTCCTCAAGCTTTGCCCGTTACGATGCCATTCTTGATTTTATTAGAAAAATGTTGTGGATTATTTAATATTAGATGGTGTTGAGATACTCTGAAAAGCCTGGACATTCAAAAACAAAGGATTTCCCAAAGCTGCGAAGATATTAGTACTACCGTACTGGCCTGTTTTTCCATGGGTACAGGCTACCTGAAGGACAGAGGGAAAAGGAGAAAGAATGTCCCTCCATATTAATGAGGCAGCATTTGTAAAGCGACCTCTGTGGTACCATCTGTTAGAAAAATGGTCTTGCCATACCAGCAGGATTTTTAGCTTCACAAAACAGTTTCTCCTCTACAAGACCAACCACACAGTCTAGAACTGAATAGATGTCTTTTAACCTACCAACCAAAGGGCACCAGCTTTAGAAACCATTCATCTAAGTTAAGTTGCTAATTTTTTTGGTTGAGGCGCTGTGCCAGCATACACCACCACCCCCAAATAGAAAATGGCATCACATGCAGCAATAGGAGACATTTGTATGGCACTTGTGCATGTTTCTTCCTCAAAGCGTGTAGGCAGGAGTGTAAGAGCTCTGACAAATCTCACAATTTTCGATCCAGTCACAACAGGACCAACCTTCATGCTGGGCAATCACAGTGTCAAGTTTGGCACGGGATTTAATGGGCCCAGAAACAATCACGGGGACAAAGGACAGCAGAACGTTTGGCGAGAGTGTCACCCAGTGAGTCTAACGAATAATGAGAATAATAAAAGCAGAGTCTCAGTAAAGAGACGTATTGTTAGAAGAGGAAAGATTGAGACTTTGACAGCCGCAGGAAGGAGGCATGCGGAGAAGGAGACAAGATGAGAGCATGGGTAATGAATCAGAGAAATGAAAGGGTCAGACTGGGACCTAAAATTAAAAATTAAAGTGTCCAAAAAAACTCAAGCACACACAGGGAGAACATGAAAAACTCCACACATAAAGACCCAAAGTGGGATCTGTCAAGCATTGTAAATATGACATTGGTGGGGAAATTAAATCAGCGTCCTTATCTAGCTTGGTGTGAGCCCGGTAACTATTAAAATAAATCGCACAACAAAGACGATAAGTTAAGTGCTGAGACAGGGAAAGAGAAGGGTGTAAAGATGTAAGATGTAAGACAGTGGGTCAGGGATGAAACACGCAGAGACAAAGATGAAGAAAGAGGGTGGGAAGAAAAGACAGAGCAAAGACTTTCATGACGGGTAAAAGAAAAGACAGTAGGGAGGTAGAAGCAGAAGGGACAAGAGGTTCACAGTTGCACCCCAGGGGAAAAAGTAATTAAGTGTTTAACTACCGTGTCAATGCATGTGTCAACTCACATCAGAGGGAGGGGAAGGAAAGACAAGGCAACCGGTCGACACTCAATACATATGTCAACTTATATTATACCGTGAGGTCAGACGAAGGAAATATGTGTAAGGTAGAAAGGGACAGCCGGTACGCTTCCTGCTACCTTGTATTGTGCAGAGTAAATTCAAAAGAAAAGCAGGGAGAAATGGTGAAGAGAAACAAACGCTGTAGGAGGGAGAAGGAGGTCACCAAAAAAAAGGGATGGAAATGAGATGGAAAAACAACATCTGTGAATGGAGGGAAAAGGGGAGACTCAAGAAACAGGAGGGAAAACAGAAGAAGAGATCAGATTAAATTGAGGGAGACAGCCAAACAAGACAGTAAGGAGTGCAGTGAATCAAGACCAAAAATGGAGGACAGGGTAAACGAACAAAAGACATGACATGGGGAAAAGAAAACAAGGGCAGTATAGATGTCAGCCAGAAGAAGAGTTAATTGCTTTGCTGTTGTTCCTTGTCTTTCTCCCTCTCTCTCTTCACTCTCCCACACTCTGTGTCCTAACTTGTCGGGTGTCAGACCACCAGACTTGGTCACAGACAGAGAGAGAGAGAGGGAGAGAGAGAGAGAATAACAGAGGAAGAAAGGAGGCAGCAAGAGAAGAAGAGGAAAAGAAAGATGTGGAAAGGAGGAAATAATTTAAATACTCCTTTACGCCCATCCTAATTTTCCTCTCCCATATTTTCTCCTGGGTGCTAATAATGACTTTGTTTCTGTGTCACCAGCTTGAACAAAGCACTCCCTTGTGGTTTTTCTCCTTGCATCTCACTATGTGTCCTTTTGCAGGGGTTTAACCATAATTAGAGACAAGGAGACAGACACACGCTTTTAGCATGTTAGTCGACTGAGCTCAGTGCCAGGATCTGTAATAACAACAAGACCTAATCAATAAACTCATTTTATTCCAGAACAGTAGTCTGATTTATATGTGATGCACTTTATATTCATGAGCACATACTGCCACTGGAACACTAAGGATAAGTTGAATATGATTTCACGTGTCCAGGATGGGTAGGCACACCATTGAGAAGCATACTTACATGTCCCTATGACAATAGGCATATAAATATGGTTAAAAATGCATAATGCAGTGAGAAGCAAAGCATCAGCATATGAAACATGCATGTGTTTGTGAATGTGTCCAGATCTGCCATGTAGTGAATACGCTGTCGGTCCTTGCAAAAACAACTACAGAGGTGATTCACGATCTCATAAGAGATGGAGAAATGGCTGAGCATCTATAGTGCGAAGGGGACTGGAAGAGAGGGAGGATGAAAACTATAAAATGAGGGCAGATGAGAGGAGGGGGCTAGAGGGGGAGGAGCGGCATAACAAGAAGGCAAGGTGAGAGAAGAGAAGAGAAGAGAAGAGAAGAGAAGAGAAGAGAAGAGAAGAGAAACGCAGTGACCTTGGATGCTGAATAATGGTACGCAGTTATAGCTGTGGTTAATAAAGACATAGGACAATCACTGTGAAAAGGGGGAAAGGCTGGGAGGTCAGGTAGAGCTGCAGTCAGAGAGATTAGCAGCAAGCAGAGCAGAAAGCCGAAACATAGTAAAAAGAAACCGAGAAGGAGAAGAGAGGAGCAGGGAGAACTGAAACGAGTCAGGCGATAAAAGGTGTCAAAGGAAGCAGTTAAAAATGGGACAAAACAACTGTGGATTAAAGTAAAGGAAGAGAATGGAGATTACACAGAGGAGGGAAATGCAGGGCATACTGAGAGAGAGATGAAGGAATGACTAATCAGCAAAAAGATTGAAATCTGTGGCTTGATGGAGGCTTGACTGATGGAGAGAGGATTTTTTTTAAAAAGCTGAAAGAATAAAAACAGGGGAGAACAGAGGATAAAGTGTATGTGTGAGTGTTCAGAATGGTCTCACAGTGCCAGAGACCAATTTATAATTTATTCATAATGCAGCCATATATAAGAAAGAAAATGAGCAAAATATTGTTTATACAAAGCAGTAAAATGTCTTTTCCAGCACTGAATCCAATAAAGCAAGAGTATATTGGCACTATTAATCGAACTGAGACACACTGTATGAAACGACGAAAAGAGAAGGAAAAAAAGCACCATGCTTTAATATGACATTACCTCAACGGAAAAGAAAAGCCATTTAAATATTAGCTTTGTTTCAGAGAAACAAGGTTTAGGCTTAGCATGACTCTCAACAGTGATGGTCAAGACTAGGTCTCTTACAGGACCTACATCAATGAATTTGACGCAGACGGGAAGACTTTTATTCAGAAACAGAGTCTCTTCTTGCAAATTTCATCTGATCCATATGAGTAGAGGAACGTTCTGAGAATGTCTTACTCTTTGGCTGGATAGAAAAATACCTTCACTTTGCCTCATTTTAGGCTACTGCTCTGAAGTTCTGGGCCTTGCAAGGTGGTCAATAACATGTTTTCAAGTAAAGTCATCAGATGTGGGAAATATTTAATGTCAGTGATCTGTTCTAACAAGTTAGATACCAGCATTTTACAGCAGGATGGATTTAACAGCTACACTCGCTTCTTTTAGACCATGTGATTGTTCAACTCCAGCTCCCACTTTCTTATTAACCCAGTGTGTGCTTGTTTTGGATTTTATTGTGACCTGACAGTGTTTTCACTGTTAAACAATATCCTAGGAATATGAATGATATCACAAAACTGACTCAGTGTGTGAATATAGCATATAGACTTGCATTCACTGGAAAGCATGTGCTGGTCAACCAAATAATGAGCGTTTGCCATGGTAACACACACCTGTCCAAAAGCTGCTGTAGAACGCGTTAATTGGCAAATATGTGCCTGTGTTAGAAAGTAATCTATAGTGACCTAATGACAACAGGATAAGGCTGCTTTTAATGAGACTGCCCCAGGTGTCCAGTTACATTGTACTGGGACTTGAAGTATCCCTGCAGAGTACTTATAAAATCATATCGAGCTTGAGCAGGAAATTTGTTTTGGAGGTATTTCTGAGCCAGTATTTGCTATTCAAATCACACTAGATGATTTGTGAGGCAGCTTTCCACTCACTGCTCTCGCAAAAACCATTGCTAATCCTAAATACTGTTATGCTGCAACATCTAATTCATCAATAACTATTCATCTATAATTAATAGTTATGGACATTTTTGATTTTGTTCACTCTTAAGATCTGGAGAATACAGTGAAAATCAACTCTTACAATTGAAGTCTGCCTGTTTGCTTTCCTTGAGTGGAAGTTAGAGTTTTTTGTTTCTCAGCAAACTTGGCATTATTAAATATGTTTTAACCAAATATTCATGTAACACTGATTCACGTCTGTGAGAAGTTACTGATTTCTTTTGTAAAGCTCGCTGAATTTCATATTAGCTGATTACACCCTATTATAAATCTTAGGGAAAACACAAGTAGGCTTAATTACTTCTGTCCTGCATTTTAAGTAGACATAGGTGAAGGGCTGAATCACACACAATGGCATTTATTTAAGTCTGGAAAGGAGCAGAAACAGTTGACAGCGGGTGATAGAGACACAGCACAAATATATATATAGCACAAAAAAGGAGTGAAAATTAGGGGCTGGGAGAGCAAAAAACTAGTATAACAACGAAACACACACTTGTCCACACAAGAGGGTTGGGCAGCAGAGGGTGAAGTCAGACTCATCAGCGACAGACACTTGAGCTGTACTACTCCCTCCCACACGCACACGCTATATTCCAACAGGTCACTTACACAAACTCGCTAATGTGGGGGAAAAAGAAAGGTCCAATGCGTTATTCTAGTAAGTCAAACATCAAACACAGACAATGGAATGCACTGAAGATGAACACATGAATCATATAAAACATGTGCTTCTCCATTGTATTCACCACTGCTCTTCATTGTTTTCGCACCTCTCTCCATCTGTTTGTTAAACTTCACTTTGCTCTTGTGATCCACACAAACACGCACTCATTAAACAGACACACTAACACAGTTGTGATGACACAATGATGTTCCTATATGACTAATAAAATTACCAGCCTCTGCTTTACTGTAACTCAAACCCTAACCGTTGAACCTAAAATGGCCCCCTTTTTCAATTTGAGGCCCCACAAAATGGCTTGACTTTTACAGCTCTCAGGGATTCAAAAATAAGCAGGCACACATACACACCACTCTCCTGCACTCCAAATGAGGAGACAGAGTTCTCTTTTCATGTTCCCTGGGCGCACTCTCCATCAATAGCCTCATTTTCCCTCTCTCCCCTGCTGCAGTATGCACTCCTGTGCTCTTTCCAGCCATCCCATCACCCCACCTGTGCTTCACTTCCACGATTCAAGCCTCTTTAGTTCCACAAATATTTAAAATATTCAGGCTAGACTTTAAGTAACTGCAGATTCATATTCCACAGCACATTATGGGGACAGCGGGTGTGTTTATCTAACCAAACTCTTTTCTTTTCTGCTTCTTTAGAATTCTCCCTTCAACCAGTGACCGCTTCCTGTTGAAAAACTTGGTTTCCGGGGTGGACTACAACCTGTGTGTGCTGGCCATTTTTGATGACACAATAACGTCATTAGCAGCGACAAAAGTTCTGGGCTGTACCACATTCTCCACCAAGGACGTTTACCCAGCATGCCGTTCTCTTCAAGCCCACTTTCTGGGTGGTACACTGACCATCTTGGTCGGTGGCGTTGTTGTGGTCACCTTACTCGTGTTCACTGTGGTGCTTATGGTTCGCCACCGTGTTTGCAATCACGGCGACCACATAATATGTCACAGCAGCAACGCTGAGGTGGGAGGTGGGGCCTGCTGTCAAGGTGGAGGTGTAGGGGGTGGGGACAAAGGGGGAAACAATAGTGGGTGCTATCAATCAAATGGTTCTGGGGACATGATGATGGTGGTCCTGCCCAATGGTCTCCCATCCAAAAGAGGGGAAAAGGACAAGGAAAACAACACGGACAAAGACAAAGAAGCAGCTGATTCTGCTTCCTCTATGCCTCCAAAACTCCCTCCTAAGCCAAGGCCCAAGCCTAAAGTCAACCTGGAACAGTTCCTTTCAGCTGGGGGGGTTGTTTCAACAACAACGGGGACAGGAAGTGAGATGGCATTAGTGGTGAGGCAAAGGAAGCTGGAGAAAATGCCAGCATACACACCTGAAAGTGACAGAGTTCCCCTCTACTACTCCCCTTCCCCTTCATCAACCCTTCCCCGACAGTCACGCTCCAGAGATCGCCCGACACCTCGTCTGGAACGAGAACTGACTAATCGCGCCAGTTTCTCTCTGGCTGCACCGCTGAGAGACTCAGAGCTGTTGGACTGGAGAATAATTCCCAGAGGCAGGGACAAATGGAACTCCTCACAGGCTTATCAGAGTCCTGTGCCCCACCTAAGTTCTGCCCGTGGAACTGTTAGCAAACGGCGGCACTCGCTTGACATGGGTTCATCTGTGGCCCTAGCGACAGATGCCGCGGCAACTGTTGCCAAGCACTACGGCGCCGTAAGTTACGCCAAGCGGCTAAGCGTGATATGGACAAGGCGGAGCCAGTCACTTCATGGAATGCTGGTACAGTGCGCGTCAACGGCGAGCACGGCGTCTTCGACAACCAGTGATGAGGCAGAAGTTGGCGGGGGCCTGGGAGCGCGCTGTGACTTCCAGCGGGGATACATCCATGCTTACAACACCACCAACTCCAACTCCAACACTGGGGTCACTACTGGGAAAGCAGGTGGTCCAAAAGACAAAGGGAGGGAGAGAGGAAAGGATGGAAGGAATGCTGAGGAACTTGAGGAAAGTGTTGTGTAGGGGAAAGTGAAACATTTTTTTTTTTGAAATTCTAAGAGGGATAAAAGGGTCTATGAGTGAAGAATATGACTGGGATCATGATTTAAGGAGGTTAAAGAGGTAAGACAGGGAAATTAAGTGATTGCAGGTGAGGGATGGATAATTGTGAGCTCAAAATTATTATTTCTCACTTGTGCAGCTCCGTGATTTGCCTGGGGGGAAGTCATGAAAAGTGTAGAGGACAAGGGAAAGTGTACCTGAAAGTGAGGTTGAGATTTTTAAAGTGATTCTTTATGCTGACCTGGAGAGAGTTGGGAGGAGAAATTAGTAGGCGAGAGATGCAGGAGTGGGAAAAATGTTAGTTTGTGACTGTTTAAAAATGGGCTGAGCACAAGATGAATCAGTAAGACGCCTAAAAAAAAACGATTGTTCACAATTGAAACAAAAAAAGTGACACAAAAACAAAAAATTTATGGGCAGGGTGTGACAGTTGTGAGGCAAGACAATATGAATGGTGAGAGAAAGGGGGAGATATAATCAAAGAGGGGGAAATCAATAGAGCAACAGAATGAAGGTTATATAGAGGAGATAGAGATGGCTCGCTCAGCATGGCTTCACAGTAAAGCCTATAAACTAATAGAACCAGACTCCTGTTAACACCTAAACTCTCCCAGGCCCCATTCCTCACTACACCACAAGGGTTTATGGTATGGTTGGATCCAAACCTGGAAACAAAACAGCTAATTGGAGAATTACTCATATCTGACAAAAAAGCAACAATGATGAAGATTTTGATGACACGGCCGTGCTTTGCTATCGTGTTTTTAACTCCCAACACTGATTGCCATTAAGATACTTCTTTCCTAACCACAATGAATGTGACTTTTATGTGTCCTCTGTGGCTGGACAATGATTTTGGCTCAACGTGCCTGTGGATTATGGGAGCATAAATACAGCGCCGGGTGAATTGGACATGATCAATCGTTATGGGGTGCGAGGGGCTTGGACATTATTAAAAGAAAGAAAATTGGGATTACACTGGAGTCAATATGGATTACAAAATGGACGGCACAGTGGCGTACGGTGGAACATGAGCATTCTTGAAAGACAAGATCATATTGTACATTGGATAATAATGGACCAAAAGATGAGTGACGCTAATGGAGGCATAAATGTGCATGCACTGATGGATCAGGATGTTGTATGTGTGCATTTTCTTGTGTGCACATATACTGTATGTGAATGTTTGTGAGGGGAAATTCCATCAGTGAGACTGCATCCATCTGGAGTGCTTTCTGGATATGCTGTAAAACATATACATTTAAAAATGTAGGAGAGGAGGTGATCAATACACCCAAAGTGAAATCAAAGTGAAAAGACATTTCCACCGATACCAGAACAAAGCACACTGAGACATGGTCAGACAGCAGGGACCATTGACGGGGATTTGAATTAATTTTCTGTGACTTCAAGCACCTTTGTGACTAAAGGATTCACTTTAAATTCAAACAGTGAATGTTGTCAGAGAGGAACCACTGACAGTACACACTATTGTATTGGAATGACTGAGCTACTGGAACAAGAAGAGACTCTCAAAAACATCTATCAATGAGTAAAAAAAAAATGATCCTGAAAGTTCATATATATAGTATATAAATATATATATATATAAAATGATGTTACATGTCGCACTATGTGTTTCTGTTTTCTGGGGAATGATGTTAGGATCAAATACAAACTATGTGTGATTTTTTGTTTGAAACAAAAAATCTTCATGATTAGAACAGAAAATCTTTATCATAACCAGGCAGAAAAAAAATAAAGGTCAAACAGATACTGAAGAAGCACACACACACACACCGCACAAAACAACAGACACACAAAAATAGATGCCTATAAAACAGAGCCAATTATAAATAATTATGACTTAATGATTATTGTTGTTTTTTCTGTTTTCATTTCATTTTGCCAAAGTCAATATTGTTCTCTGGACTTGATATAAATAATAAAAAGGACACGTATGAAACGCAGACTCATATACACAGGGGAGTGATATGTGTTGTGTGTGTATGTGTGTGTGAGAACTTGTGTGTATGTTAAACATGTTTTTTCACAGAGCAGCACATATGTATGAAAAGTTTAACGTTAATACTCAACGTATTTATAGTCTAACTCATCAAGCACCAACGCTAAAACTAACAATTCAGTTTACTTGTCATACAATAGAAATAGTTGAATTAAATAAACTAATCATAGGGTTTTTTTGATTACTTTAAATTGGGAAAAGAAATGTGGTGATTCACTACTGATGAAACGTATGAGCATATGCAGTTCAAGTGAAGTTGTTCACTTGTCAGTGAGTGGAGTTGATTAGAAGTTAAGTAACCCTTCATGAGGAAATGTAAAAGAGCGACAGAGAAAACATTAAAATGATGAGAAAAACTGTTTCAAACAGAAGCAGACTGATGGAAATGTGTTTGGAAAGAGAGAAATAGGAAAAAGAGCTTCAATGATGACGTTGGGAAACATCAGACTCCAATCATGACTATTTGTTTATTATATCAATCATATCTAATTGTTTGAAAAAGTCTAATGCAAAACATTTCGATGCTATTTTATTTTTACCTACAGATCAGTTAAAAATCAACTGTGTCAACACGAAAACTAATCTACTACGTTTTGTTTTTTTTCTGTTTTTTATCATATTTGCATTTTATTGACACGAAAATTCAAAAACTCCACCCTTGCACTTTCATGTAGTCAACCATGACGTACTTTGGATGATGTCGTCACAGTCCCACCTCTCTCTTGCTCTTGCGTTCCCTGTCTCGTATCTTCGTTGTTGTCGTCATGGCCCCCTCTTGTGTTTGGAGATTGTTTTGTCTGCTCACTTTATGATAACTTTTATTTTCTTTCCTTAGATGCTCTGGTCGCTTCTTCATTCTGTCTCTGGTTCTGTGATTATTCTTTTTCGAATAAAGCTTTATTGAAAAAAACCCAAAACATTTGCATACAGCGCACATGCCGCATGTGCATGCTCAACGCCATCTGGTCCAGTTTTGGTGTAGCAGTGCTACAGCGCCACATTTTAGAGTCGTTTTGGGGGGTTCCGTGTGGAGGAAACGATGCTGAAACGATGCTGTGTTTACGGAAAACCTTTTCAAAATGACAAAGAAAATTTTTTTTTATGCTTCGTTCCGTTTCCATGTGGATAAGGCCTTAATGAGTGACATGAAGTAAGTTTTCCAACTTTTCTTTATCAGTGTCATGGCAGGAACAAGTAAAAAGAGTCATCATCACATAATCACCTACTTCTGAGCTGAAGGGAAATAAGTACTGCAGAGCTGCAGCAACAGCATTAACCATTTTTTTACAATGCAGATAATAATTTAGTTGAATACCTGAAGTAGCTTATGAGGAAATAATGTCTAGCAGCAGCAGCAGCAAAGAAAGAGTCAGGAAGAGAGATGTGACAATGTTGACACACGTATAGACAAATGGATGATGATGAGCCATGGCCGATGTGCTTTTGCAAATGTGTGTGACAGAGAGAGAACAAACACAATGTGCTGTGAGTGTGTGCGCAATTGTGTTATTTCTGTCACGTAAGTACTTTGCCACAATCTATTAGCAGGCAGATAAAAGATCCTTTAACCACAGGGGGATCAAATGAGCCCCTGTAAGTAAGTGTGTGTGTATGAGAGAGAGAGAGAGAGAGAGAGAGAGAGAGAGAGAGAGAGTTGATGCTGTTTTGCCTTTTGAGCTCCAGACACCAGACATAGCCTGAGTGGTAGACAATGTTCTAAATTGAGACAATCAACAGTGACATGAGGGAATAAAAAGGCAGAAAAGTGTGTGTGTGTGTGTCTCAGACATTAGGTTAGAGGGCAATTTGATATCATACACGTAAGTAGCCAAATTAATAGCAACAGTCACCTTTGAGACGGACGGAGACATTACATGCGGTGCAGAATATCAGCCATCGCTCTGTCGAATATTGCACAACGTTCAGTATGCAAATTCACTGAAGTACTTTTACATAACATAACACAAGAAGACCTGCACGTTTCCGTATGAACATGGGCTTGTAAAAAAGGGCCACGCCTACTATTAGCCAAACATCCTTTGACAGTGGCAGTCATGACCATGGTACGATGCGAGTAGCGGTTGACTCAGGATGCATCACGACTGAGCCAACGTGCACTAAAAAACAGCTGCACCAGACCTGCAGCGTAGCTTGGTGACGACTCAAACCAGCTACGTACTACAGTCATATATCAGGTATCGAGACTGTCCCATCCAAATTATTACAAACCAGGATATGTCCATGGCAATTATGTCGACGTGTCACCAGTGCAGAATCGGACATTATTGGATGAACGCTTGTGATGAACATGTTTGAGCAGCAAACTGGATGAAAAATACACACTGAACAGACCTCAGTGTTGAAAGAGAATCACAGTGCTCCTTTCACGCGTGACTGGTTTACGGTTAACTTTTTTTTAAGCTTAACTATAGAGCTCTGGTAGCTAACAGCACACAACAAAGGTAATGCCCTCTCACTGACCATCTCTATAGACAGGTATACAAGAAAACACATAAACCAGGCAATATGTCAGACAACTAATTCCATTTTATTTAAAAGTGAAGATGGATAGATGCAGGGGAGAATCACTGCTGTGAAACATGCTCACACCAGACCAGAACAAGACGATGAGAACCCACAAGAAACGGATTTCATGGTTAACTCTTGGTAAATCATGGACTCAGGCTAGATTTACCAAGAGCTGAGAGAGTATGCACTGTTAAACAAGAAGTTGAAGATGTCAGGATACTGCAAGATGTCCTCTCCACAATCTCGTCAAAAAAGCATGCATTATAAGGATCAGATATATCCAGTCGGTGAAGTTTTGCGATATACCGGTCGATCACCATGGATTTAAAGTGCACGGTGAACTCTGTCGGGTTGAATCTATTGAATCTTCCATTTTAGGCTGCCAACATGGCGGTTAATAGAAACGAAGAGTCATGTGACTGAGCTCTTTAAGAATGTAAAATCAGAAAGATGTAACCATTATAACATGTGTTTATGTCATTTCATGATGTCACTGGGATTCAAGCGCATAGTAGATAACTTTTATATTAAATTAAAAGATTTTACTTTTACAGTTTTGCCTGGATGATGATTTTTAGCAATGCTGTTATCTTAGGTTTACAGCTTCGGTTCTCCACATCCATGCGTGAGCTAAATGAAGCATCTATATGACTGTAGCTACTCAATGAGTAACTCAATAATGGTAATGTAGTGCCATTTAGAACGAATATTTCATTATAATGTCTTGTCTGAAGATTCGAGATTCAACATGGTTACAGTGTCTATAACCACCAGACATTAATCTCTGTTTCTTTCAAGTATTTAATTACTTTTTCTATTTGCATTACGGTTAACAAGGCTTAGGGGAAATGAGGCATGAATGATGACTACAAATTGTCTGCGGAGCTGATGATGAAGGTTGATGGCTACACAATGTTGCCATTCAGCATATTCTCATTGGCAAGAGAAACAGGAGCCCTTTGGAATTGGCAGGTTTTATGAAAAGCACAATGTTCTGAAACCAAGAGAACACCGTTTAACATTCATGGTAAAAAAGGACGTGATTAACTCACATATTTGGTGGAGCAGTGAACCACATTTGCTACATATATGCTACAATCTTAAACAAGCCCTCCCACTAGTTGTGAATGGGAATGTCTTCTGATCAGAGGTCTCTCAGATGTTTCTTAGATGTAAACATCTGTCATTCTAATTTCACAATATCTCTTTTTGAGATATGACTTAGGGTCTGGACTTAACAAAAGTTGGATTCTTCAGTTGGCTAGTAACCACTCTGACATTATCCTGTACGATGTTTTGGTATATTTAGGGAATTCCATTTTCCCTATGACGATGGTGGTGTGTCCAGCAAAACTGACCAAAACACTTACAATATTGTTTCTATTTTGGTATTCAGTTCCCTTTTGAACTAAACTTAAATGCCCTGTCTTCTTCATTGACGCCTTTCTCTGCACACTGATTTTTACATGTAATAGACTCATGATCTTCAATGAAGCTGAAACTATAACTAGTTTTAATGATGTATTCTAAATAAACAAAAAACATTCTGTTAATCAGCATTATACGGATATTATGGCATTCAGACTATGCTTGGTAACATTAAATGGGACTAAGAATGGAATATACTTTAGTAAATAAGTGAAATATTTTACCTACACATTACACTTGAAATTCTTTTCTGAAGGTCAGTGGAAGTAAAGGCAGACAAAGGCTGTGTCTCCTTTTCAGCACAACTTCTTCACCACGTTGAGCTTGAATGGAGTATGTCAATTACTTCGTAGTGAACTCGGTATGGTATTGAAAAGCTGACAGAGAAAAAACAAATAGGATGAGGAGATAGAAGTAGCAGAGGAGAGGTTAGGATTGATTGGAGACAGAAGGGTCAGGAGAAGGACAGGAAGTGAGATAAGAGTAGGAGGGACAGATCAATGGTGGAAGTGAGGAAGACACGAGAGCTCTTTATTTATCCTATAGACAGACTAATTTACATTACACTAATGCCAGTGCTATCTACGTAACTGGAGTCTACTGGCTAAGGTTGACTCCAGAGTTGAATGTTTGTCACAAAGCCACACAGCCATTTGTTTCCCTCCAGACTCTTGTAAGCATTCAGTGACTCTCTGAAGATGAAGGGAGTCAGGAAGTTGAAGACGTCAGGATACTGCAGGTCTGGAATAATGCCTGTTTCCAAACTCGTAAAAAGCATGTTGGGTGAATTGTAAGGACCAGATATATTCAGTTCAAGTTTTGCGATATATCAATTGATCTCTGTGGATTTAAAGTGCACAGTGAAAACTCTGACAGATTGAATCCAGCACTGGTCCCATTCACTTTTGCAGCATCTTAGGCTGCTAACTTGGCAGTGTATAAAATCCGAGTCACATGACCTCGGTTGATTTTTTGAAAGACCACAGCAGCAGGGGAGAGGGAAAAACGTAATGTTTTGATTGAATACAGATAAGCACCTTTTCCCTTTATCTTGTTCTACTGACGGATCAAACCAAAAGTGGTACCATCAGGTACCAACGTTTGCTGGGAAGACATTTTTTTTTTAATGAATAATAGTGATAGCATGGGTTTGAAACACACAGCGAAACAGTCTCAGATTGAGTGTGATCGATATCGCCATGGTAGCATAGTTAATTGAATGCCGACATGCTACACGGGGCATCTTTAAAGAAACAGATGCAGGAAGAGATATACAACAAAGAGATGGCAGGAGAGAGAAAGGAAACCCAAAGGAGGAGAGACAACTCTCAGAGTCTCTGCTAAGGCTTTACCTTCATGCATCATTTCCTCTCTTTTTTTTAACCTCCAGCTCATGTAATTTGCTCTCTCTTTCACCTCCACTGATTCACATTCAATCCTTTGTTCAGTGTATTCACTCCTAATCTCCACATCTCTCTGACCTTTCCACACTTGTGTCTGTTTACGTTTGCCAGTTCACTCTTTCTTTCAATATATTCTGAGGTGAGAAAATATTCTTTGCTCTGTGTCAGCATCCCTTTAAGAATATTAACCTTCTTCTTTTCAAGTCCTTTCCTCCCTTCATCTTATTTTTCTCTGTCATGTGCGTCTTAAGGGTGACTCCTACATTATTACTGCAGCTGTTGTCTTTTCTCTTTTTACCTCTCTGCCCTTGTCCCCCTCCATTTCATTTTTGCTTAATTATTTTGAATCCATCTTCCATTGCTTTAACTGTCTAATAAAATGGTTTACCATGACCTCTGAGTCTGACTGCAATTATCTGATGAATATGTATCTAAAGTACACAATGAGTGATGGTTAATGTGAAGTAAAAAGCTATTCATCTTCAAAAACAGGGGCCTTCTAATGAATAATGTCTATGGCCTTATAATTAACTGATATTCTCAATTTTAACGAAAGGACATAATTTTTAAAGGGATAAAAAAAAGCATTGCATTGTCTCTCTCCTTCAGCTTGTGCTGTTATTCTCTCTTTTCCCTCCTACTGCCTACTTCCCAATTCAGCCATATACAAGAACCTTTTAGGAACATGCTTAACTTCACTACATTCTGTTGCCTGAAAGAATAACCTTTCCCCCTTTTATCTGTTCTTTTCATAGTTCTAGAGCCTGTTGTGTGTCACAAGGGGGGACAAATGACTTATATTCATGATTCCTTTGAGCAGCTCCGATATGGGGTTTGGGGACCAATATATTTGTTCCAAAAAACACTCAGTCTGTCAAGTGCTGTTAAATTATACATGGCAGGGGAGTCCTGAGCAGTGTAGGATAGCTAAATGTTTTAGCTACTGAGGTACATGACGTGACACAGGCTGAAAAGAGAAGTTCAGGGTGTACTTTGGTACTTTTGGTCTACTGTTGAAAGAGTATGAACAGGACAAGGAAGGTTTAATTCAGGCATGTCCAAAGTCCAGCCTGCGGGCCAATCAGGGCCAGATTTTGTACAGCCCGTAGCTTCTGTTTTATAATGTATTATTTAAGGCCAGGATCAGACTGGGACAGGAAATCAGCTCCAGTCACATGGCTTCCCCATTAGCTCAGTTGGTAAGGAGTTGCACTTTGAAGACAGTGTCCTGGCCAGTCGTGACAGCAATCTCCTATTATCTTATTATGACATCTGACTCGGACAATTTTTTCATTTGTTCACTCCTGTGTGGCTAAGATTTGGTTGCACTTCCATTTAAAATGATAATTGTGAGGAAAATAAAATGATTAAATAGTAAGCAACTTTTACTAACTTTTACAAAAAGAAAAGAAAAATAATCTTTACAAAGCTGGCCCTGGAGTTTAGACACCCCTGGTCTAATTCATGGCATGTCTACAACAATGAAATCTTGCTTGCAGCACACAAACCATCAAAGTCCATCATATGTTATAAGATAATAGGTTTAATTATGTCTATTGGAATAGAACTATCTGGCAAAAAATAAAAAAAACATGAAAATGTTTTTACGTCAGTTGGCAACAAGGTTCAAGACTCAAGCAAATCAAACCAAACAAAAACTACAGTAAAAACATACTCTGTGTTTGTTACTGTAAAGTACAAACTTTCCCTATGCCCAGATGTTCATAGGGTGAGGTCATGACAACAATAACTGCTTTATGTTACATGTTGATTTGTTATGGATACATGAAGATTGTCAGATTAAGGCGTTTTGAGTTCTCAATATACCCCACAGCTCAAGGGCAAGTTCTTTTGACTGTAAAATGTATTATTATCAATATATATATTTCTCTTCTTTGTTTGCATGGTGTGATTTTTGCCTGTCCTGCTTTTACCTCTGTCTTTGCAGGGCCTCTCCAGCTTATCATTACCACTCTCAACATTCCACCCACTGCCCATTTCTTCTCCTTTTCCCCTAGAAAAAGGAATGAAAGGAGAGCTTCCTACCCTCTTTTCATAATTTTTCACTCCTCGTTCCTTCTTTTTATCCATGGTGTGGCAACGCTACCACCTACTCCTCCAACTCATCATCCCTGCGGACTTCCTCCAGCCTCCTGATCAGAAGGAGGGTGTGAAATCTTGTAGCTCTTCTCATGTTGAGATGTTCCACTGTGTCTTTTTTTGAGAGGGTGCCGGTAGGAGATGATGATGTATGTGCACATGTGTGAGAGGCAACGGCAGAGAAAGAGAAACAGATACAGTGGGATGTCATCTGTTATAGGCTATCTGTTCTGTTTTGTAGAGAGCAAGCAACAGGGGAGAACGGGAAAAGGGAGTGAGAAGGGGAAGCAGAAGGGTTGAGAAAGAGCAACAGAAATGTCAGGAAAAGATCTGATATACTGGGTGGTAGCGGAAAGAGAATATATACTTTATGATTTTATTTTTATATAAATGGATGGATGGATGGGGGATAAAGCCAGTTTGGTAATGAGGGAGTTTGAAAGTATTTTGGAATACTTGGCTGCTCTTTGGACAGCTGAGATAACAAATGTGGTGGGTTTGCCAAACTCAAATTAAAGCACAGGGGAAAGTGGAATATGGCACACTGATAAGATCACAAGTCTTCAGGAGGAATGAGTGACAAATGGTTTGCATGGTGAAGAAAAACCTTGTTACAGCAAATTGAGGTGGATATGTTCCTCGTCACCCATCAAAGGAAATCTTTATGACCATAAGATCAGAGGATTTAACACCACAAGCAAAAAGACACAAGAGCACAGAGCTCTATGGACTGATGCAACAACTGATGCTGACAGAAGCAGATTAAGGCAGAGGTTTGCAGGAGTATTACGTGTCCTCAAATTTCGCCAAAATATAAAATCTGTTGACAACATTTCATCATTCAGCAGGACACATCAAACCAAAGCTCAGCACACTTGTAGAGCAACCCGAGAGCTTTTAACCGTGTTTCCATCAGGATACAGTTCGGTTTGGTACAGTAAAGCCGTCGGTCAGGCTCGCGTTTCAACTGAGCACAGAACCTTTACTTGGTAGGCGGGGTGTGCCCAACGGTCGTGTCAGCGAGATACGTAACGTGACGCTGTACCGGTGTGCCGACAACAAACAGTGACATTGAACGCAACATAACAGACAATACAGACAATACCATAAGTGTGGTATATATAACGTACAGGCAAATAAAATTGACCGAGGTCCACCAGGTACAATGCCCCAGACAGTGTAGGGAATGAATTCATTTTAAGGCACTAAGTGTGTGATATAAGAACACATTTTTACAGCCACTGGAAGTCTCAGCTGAGCTGTAATTGGGACTGAACGTGGATCTTTCAGCTTTGCAGTTGACAGCCCCCATAAGCAATTAAAGCCCAAGTCTTTATCTGCCCATAAACACCAATACTATTACTATTAATATTCATACTGATTTAGTGCTGGTAGATATGTCGGACCTTGGCGAGTTGTTTTGATGATGGTGCTGAATGTGCCAGTCTTCACTTAGCGGAGCCTCATGAAACATATTCATCAGCATCCTGAGTGCGTGTTATCAAATGGTTGCAGGGAAAAGTACCATGGGACACAATCAGGACTCTCTTAAGGCTCACCATTGATTTGTTTCGGCCCAGAGGAGGCCGTCCTCGGGCAATCATTTATATTTAGCTGAATCATGGTTTTTGCTGAAGGAAAACTTTAAGAATTTTAATGAAAACTGGAGTATTTCTGACTGCAAGCTGAGACAATGTGATGTCACACTGGACATTACACAACTATGTTTGGAGAAAAGCAACAATATCATACATTTATTAATTCATTGTCTATGGCTTTATCGCGACGCCACAGGATTCAATACTAACTGACGTAGGACGAAAGGCGGGACAGGTCACCAGTCCATCGCAGGGCAAACACACAGACGAATAATCATTCACTCTCATATTCACACCTACAGTCAATTAGGGTGTCCAATTAACCTCTGCATGTTTTTGGACTGTGGGGGGAAACCGGATTATCCAAAGAAAACCCACAAACACATGCAAAGAACATGCAAACTCCACACAGAAAGGTTTGGCAACCTTCATGCTGTGATGCAACAGCGCTAACCACGTGTGCCAAAAGAAGATAAAGTTGGTTGTTTAAGATCCAAGAGTTGTTGAACAGAATGTAAAGTACAAGTGAAATACTAAAGCTTTAATAATGTCCCACTGTTTCCAGGCACCAGCACAACAATACTGAAGAAAAATATATTTTCATGAAAAATTCAGAGTTTTGTCAGATATAGGGACATCAGATTCACAGTGGTGCTTTGAGCACTCTCCTCAAGAAATCACTTCCTACAAAGAAGAATTTACAGTGCTAAGAAAAAATACAAATCATCTTGGAGCTTGCATAGTTTGTCTTTTAGACAGTAGGAAACTACAAGTTATGCTTTCATTAGCCAAAACATATACACATATTCAACACAATTAAAGAAAGTTTTGTGTAAAAAAAATAAAAAGTTGTTAAACCCTCTGAAAAAACAAAAACATACGGCAGAACATTTTATATTCAAAAACATCTGTTTCCTGAAAGACCTCTACTTCTTTCAAAAAAAATAAAAAATAAATCATAAATCACTATTTGGGCCCACTCATTGTTGTAAAAGATTTTCAGATCTCTGGCTTTATTTTGGAGAAAAATGACACCAGCCTCCAGTAACAATTTGCTCAAATCATTGGGCTGAAAAGTGAATCACACAGTCAGTTTTGCAATGACCTTATGGAGGTTTTCATACAAAAAGGTTTCATGCGAAACAGACCCAAATACTAGTTCAAGAACTTGTGGTTTAGGTCAGTCACATGCATGAACATGCTGATTATCCCCTAAAGCCTCACTCAGTAAGAGGTGAGATTTAATCACAGTCCAATTGTTAGTCACGACTTTTATGAAGTTTGGAAGTGAAAAACAGATGTCACAGCTTACTCCAGTCTGTGCATCTGGGTACAAGTGTTGTCACACTTGGAGGAAAGAAATGACTTTTCATGTTGGTGAGTCAACATCGCATTTTTAACAAACGCGAGGCAACACGTGGCGAGATTTTACAGTAGCATGTCACTTGCCTGCTGGTCTACTGCTTGTAATCCCATGATTAATAGTGCAAGGCACAAACTGCAGTGAACTGTAGGTCATTAAACATCTGCAGTGTTTTACTGTGTGCTATGAAGAATGCACTTTCACCTTCTGGGATTTGCTACCCACCAACTGTTGCTTTCTGTGAACTCTATACTGCTGAATTTGAACATTAGCATTTGACTAAATAATGTATAATTGAACCTTCCAAACACACAGATGGCTACTCATATCTGTATAGACAATGGACATAGTCTTCAGGGTGTTCAAAGAGCAATTCAACAAAACGACCCATATAGAGTAACTGACGTTACATTAATTGACGAGTGGGACCATTCTCCTGCAATTAGGCTCTATCTATTTTTCTTTGTCGTTTTGAAAAAGTTTTTTGTAAACACGGCATTGTTCCAAATAAAAGAAGGGGAAGACGCCGACAATGAAGAGAAGCGAGTGCAGGAGAGATGTGAGATAATGACAATTGTTTTCCCCATGTAACATATTGGTTGAACATACAAGAAGCCAAGGTCGACGTTTTGAGATTTTCCCACATTTTTTCAACCACCAGAGTCGTCTTCTGGTGGCTAACTGCTACTTCTGCCCTACTTGCTGGGCTTCATTACTCAAACAGGAAGATTAAGTCTATTTTCATATACAGTTTGTAATGTTATCAAAACGAAGTCAGTCTACCTACACCTCAACATTTTCATAATAAAAATGTAATGAATGGTAAGACTAAAACACAGAAACAACTGAAACAAATAAAAAAGGGACAACAAAACATGTTACTCCAGTGAGTGATAGGACAATAAGAATAAGAAAAATGAAGAACAGCAGGCAGTGTGATATTTTGTAATTCCACAGCTCCTTTATCTGTGCATAAACAGCCATCATTAGTTAAACTGTATTTTAAATAGAACAGTCCCCATCAGTGCCACCAACACAGTGTTGCACACCACCTAAAAGTCACTGCTTGACCAATCTCATTACACAGTCCACTACTGTGCTGGGATGCTCATTGTCATCTAAAAAGTCCTGACTGAACATAATTTCCCCCTTAAAGAGCCTCAAAGGGAAGAACAAAAAGAACATTTGTTCTGAGGGCCTTCAAATTTGTCTTTATTACCGTGATTCCACAAAGCCCAGGACATCTGTGTGGCCTGCTATGTGGCAACAAGGGCTGAATGTGCACAAGATGGACAGTGACTACAATCTATTGAAGAAAATCAATATCTTTAACAATACTATGTTGAATATAATATTCAACATAGTATGATATTTGTCTGTAATATTGTGACATATTAGTGTTTAGCCATCTTTCCACTGAGTGGAACAGTCTGGTTTGGTACAGTAGAGTGTGTATTTTTTGCTTTTCCATTAGGAATAGTTCCAACATAACCAGCCCCAACCATTGCATTCTTTGGCACCCTAACCTATGGGCAAGCTCTATATCTCACTAGCATGGCAATCAGGCTCAGCCTACACCCAGCCTACCAAAGAAAGGTACTGTTCTCTGTCAAAATACAAGCCTGACCCAGGGCTTTATACACACATGTTATTAACAGCATCATTGTTTAAAATATCTGAAATGACTCAGACTGATAATGGTATCGACAGGTACTGGAGTATTGAATAAGTGGTATCATGCCATCCCTCGTCCAATTCACATGTTTCTGATAATTAGTCCAGAAAAGCCTTAAAAAATACCGCTACACATTTCAAACTATTTTAAAAAATAAAATAAAATGTATTGAATATCTCATTAAGCTGAGCATATTGTTATGACCATAGAAAAATTCAATATTCTGTGACAGTTTTGATCAGTATTATTTATCCCTACTTAACATAATTCACAGAAAGTTGACTTTGGTGAGTATTTTTTCGATATACATTAACACAGACATTATTGTAGGACCTGAAGCAGAACAAAGGCAAGAGAATCACAAAAGCTATAGTGGCAAAATGAGCTGGAAAGGTCACACACTGTACATTTTCTCACCTCTTTTGCAACACCTTAACAGCTTAAGAGAAACTGGATCGAGACTGGATCAATGTGAAAGTCATGTGTTCATTAGTATGATGTAGACAGTGTGATGTTAAATGGAAACCAGATGTGTTTTGCAAACAGCTGCGGTGACGGAGAGAAAAAAGAAAAGAGAATGCTGTTAATGCTCGTCTTCATCTTCATTGCGGCCGCCCCCCCACCATCCAGCGTATTGCTCTCTCGAGTTCAGCGTATTTGTTTTCCCACTGAGCATTAGGCTCAAATTCATTGTGTACTTAAAGTCTAACCTCTTTTATCTTCACATACACACTCACATAAGCACACCCTGTTATTTGGATTTTTGGAAATAAAAAGTGGATCATCCCAACAATCCTTTGCTTGTTAAATTGCCTCAACGCTATTTATGCATATTCTTTCACTCAGCCTCTCACTAACTTAATTTTTCTTCCATATGTGGCGAGCTACAGAGTGAAATACTAACAACTAATTCAATTTTACCACAGGAAAACACCCATGCTAAATCCATCATTATTTCCTATCAGAACTTAAACAACCGCAGGCCCTCTTTTCTTTTTTAAGTTCAACATTAAATACCTAAACAAAACACACAGTTATCAGCATTTTTGATGTTTGTGGTGAGAAGTGGTTGAGATTCTGAACCTCACTGTAAATGAATGAATCCCAACCCCAACACCTGTGTAAGGGCAAATCCTAATCAAACGCATCAGGAATTAGAGAAGGTTCTCTTAGAGAAAGTCCTTTCCTTCCCAGTGTGTTAGTCTTGTGCTGGGTTTTGTGTGTCCAAAAACATTGTATAATCTGATTTAGAATAGCTTTTGGATTAATAGCACATACCTCAATTCCAGCATTGTTTTAACATTTACCGTGTGATTTTAATTATAACGTATCAATGGAATTTAAATATTCCATTTTTAGTCTCCTGACAGGAGAACAAAGAACTTATGCAATTATCTCAGTGTGAACGATTTCAGTTCTTTGACAGACAGCTAAATGACAGCTTCTGCAAATATGAAACCCTCAGACCATTTGGGGATTTTGTATTTTAGGTATTTGCCTGATACTCTCAATCCACAGGCACTTTGAGTGTTGAGAGTGAGTTCCAGTTCCTTGATAACTGACATGAGGAGTATGTGAAAGGAGGACATTAAAAAATATATATGTTAAGAACAAATTAGTTTTTGCCTTTTGTGCTGAGTCATTGTGGGCCTACAGGCTTTGAATGCAGGAAAGGCCTGAAATTCATAATTGTAAATAGTCCTATACCACACACTGTGACACACACGCATATTTCCTTTAATGCAGCTGCTTCCTGAAGGCTGTGAGGAAATACACCAACTTTCAGCAAATAACTTCTTTGATCGAGGGCCTGCTGTGTGAAATTCAGACTGGTACTTGTTTTCCTCCACTAAAAGCAGCTTATTGCACAGCAGGCAACACAAAACCACAGCAAATATACTGTACACTAAAGGACCATTTTTGCCAGAGGTGAATGTCTGGTGTCATCTGGTGACCCATTATCAGCAACATTTTTCCCTTTGTGCCAAAGAAATGCAACAAATAAACTTTGAACTTTGTATTGACGGAGCTGCCTAGACATTTGTTGACAGACTGTTGAGTTAGTTGAGCATTTTCATATTCCCACTGTATTTTGAAAGCATACTGAAGTTCAACTTTACATTTCAGACTGAATTGGCAGCAAAGATATCAGCAGTTTGTGTTGTTAAGTTAATAATGCTGTCTCAAGAGGTCGCTAAGAGGGCTTTAGACTTTAACCTTGCTATTTTCCTTCTTTCTCTAAGCCCAGATCAATCTATACTAGTAGTCTAGACTTTCAGATGAAATTGTTCTCTGAAAAGCTTGAAGTAGACAGCTGCAAAGCTATGACCTCCACCTGTCTTTTAGCTGTAGAGAGCCTCAACAAGGTCTAAAAAGGGCGAGGTTATTTTTACAGCCAAGAAGAACTTTACGCAAAGTATTGGCTCAAAAATTACACCAAAAAACTTCACTTTCTCCTTTTTTGTCTCATTTTTGGTCAATTGTAGAGCGAGACTGAACTACCCTATAATTTCCCCCAAAGTGTGTACATGTATGCTTAAATGTGTGCATGCGCGCTGTAATTTGCAAGGAGGCTAATTGTGCCTTCTTAATTGTGCTGTCAAGAGTAGAAAGGAGCGCAACGAAGACCGAACAGAAAGAGAGAAGGACATGGTCAGAGTGGAAACAGAGATGATACAGAATGTATTGATGAACTGTGCTGAACAGTTAGCAAAGCATGCATCATTTAGTCTTGCAAGCTAAACAGACACTTTGACACTATGGGAATGCAGGCTTGTAATGGAATTTTATATTAGCGGGAGCACAGTGAGAGCAGATGTACCTCAGGCTCAGTCTGGGAGGAAAAACTTTAACATTGAAACTGTCAGTGCTACTAGGTTGCCAGATGCTGCTGCGGAAACAAGAAAAGCATGCTGCCAAATAATGAGCAGAACTTATAAGGGGATGTGTGATGGCAATTTCCATGCAAAATTAAACTCTGTTTCCAGTATTTCTGCAGAATTTATGCTGTTTAAGAGCAAAACTGGCCGTTCTAACAGATATGATTTGTCACCAAAGTTTGCATGCATTTTTCATCTATTCATTGTCTCCTGCTTTATCCTCCACGTGAGGGTCACATGGGGCTGGAACCAATCCCAGCTGACACAGGGCAAAAGGCGGGGTCATAATGTGGGCAGTTCACCAGTCCATCACAGGGCAAACATACAGAAACAAACCATGCACTCACACAATCACACCTACGGTCAAGTGTCCAATTCACCACTGCATGTTTTTGGACTGTGGGAGGAAACCAGAGAACACACAGGGGGAAAAAGAATGCCCAGACCTGGATGCAAACCAGCAATCTTTTTGCTGTGAAGCAACAGTGCTTGCCATGTGCTCCACCGTGTGGCCCCTCAAAGCAATTTTGAGACATTTGAAAAAAAATAAAAAAAAATAACAGATGCATTCACAGGTGGGGTCATCACTTTTTACTGCATGTACCAATAAACTACATTTAATGCTAGCCCCGAGATGAACCGTTTTCAAACATTTCATTCTTTGTGAGCGTAAATAGAGAAACCAAGTGACCAGCTGGTGGAGAGAGAAATCGAGTTCTGTGTTGCATTAAGCACATTTAATTAGACGGGGAAACGTCGAAAAGAGGAAATAATTCAGACTTCTGGGAAATAGCTGTAAGACAGATGCATGCTGGCCAACACAGTTCAAGTTGTATTGCAAGGATTAGGCTGCTGCAAAGACATTTTCTGTCCACGATGTGAGAAATATAGTTAGCACACAGATGAAAGTGACAGGGAAGACTGCTTCTCAAAAAGGTTGGGTCTCACTGATCACATTTCCTTTCAAATGTCAAAACTGCTCTATGCTGAATAACTCTTCACTTAAAAATAGAGAGGATAAACTAAAACCAGTTGCTGACAGTGTTGATTTTTGATTATTTTTATTATTGCATCATACATAGACAAATGATAAAGAAATTGATAAATGAAACTGAAACATCCATTTCATTCTGTGGTCATCAGTGCACCAGAATAGTTATGGCTTTTGAGAATAAATATCGTTCAGTAAAGGTGTGACACATTCTCAATCTGCATAATTTGCACATAATCGGTTTTCTTCATGAACATTTCTAAATCTGCCAAATTCAAGGCAAGGGGAAGGATTCCTGTCATCAGCTGAGCATCAAAGGGCCACTGACTTCTTAATAAGGCTAAAACAATTACTCAATGAATCGATCATCAATCAATTACTTAAGTGATCAGTGGGTAATCAGAGGGTTTTATTAAAGTTTATTTACTCATTCAAGAAATCAAACATCATTTTGTTTTGTCCACAAAACAAGACATTTGACAAGCGATCATTGCCAGCATTTATCGGATTTTTTTATATACTGTATATGGACCAAACAATAGTTACGCTTGATTTGAATATACAGTATGTTTTACATTAGTACAGTGTGACCTAAGATGGTGTTAATTAATAAAAAACATGGAAGATCACTGTTTACTCAACTACAGTGCATGCATGTGTAATGTTTGTTTGTTGTTTGGCCTTTAAAGTGAGAGTGAGTGTGTTTGTGTGTAATGAATGACAAAGCCCTAAAACTCTTCCTGAGTGTGTGTGTGTGTGTGTGTGAGAGAGAGTGAGTATTAGAACAAATGAATTAATCAGTGTGTGCCGACCCTTAATTAAAAACTCCCACTTCCTGCTGAACCCAACTCCTTTGTGTGTGCAAATATGTCTGCATTTATATGCATGTCACTGCTGCTGCAGTTCTCAATATTCATGATAAACACCACTGGAAACACCACTTTATACATCAAGCTGCATTTTACTGTGGTATATTCTCACTTTTTCAACAAACTGGGATTTCACAAACAGGCAGCAAAAGAGTAACAGCATGTTTCTATACTTAATTAATGCACATTTATAGTCGAGTGTTAATTATTCTCCTGACAACATCTGAGGTCAGTGCATTTCCATGAAAGTTGACTTTTGTGCTTCTCAATTTGTGAATGCATTAATGTTCAATTTAATGGTGCTTCGGGGCAAGATCAAGGGTCAAAGGTCATTTTCAGCAGCAATAAAATGCTCAGTCCATATGTTCATTGTGTTCACATTACAGTAGTTGTATAGAAGATATTAGCACTTGTACTTGCTGCCTACAGTTATGCTTTTAAATTTTCCGAGCCATTCAGGGTGACAGTAATCCAGCAGCAAAACATAGTTCAGGGTTTCCCCCAGTGCATTATAGCGTTACTTGCCCCCCTCCAGGCTAAGCGTCACTTGTTTATTTATTTTAAATAGACTTTTGTTTATACACCAGAAACAGTGATACCAAAGACAGTATATAGAGCTTTCAACATTATCACCAAGCACAATAGCGACATCTTATGGTCAATACGTGAACACATTGGGGGCGTGAGGTCAGGTGTATTATTTATCACCTGAACCTCCAAAACCACGTCCCGTTTCTACCTGTCTATACGCTAACAACTTCATCGAATAACGTGACGTGTCATGGAGAAAGGGTCAAACACGTTGGACACTTTCTTTTTCCGACGTCTTAGGATGCGATGGTTGAATTTGACCAAATGTGCTTTATTTTTCACCATACCTGCAGTCTACATACTTCCATTAGTGTGCAGCCCCTATAGAAGCTTTCATCCTGAAAAAAGTCCTCAACATCAGATATTTCGACTGCATGGACTGACTTTTTACTGGCAAACGGTCCAGGGTGCACCCCGCCTATCGCCCTATGTCAGCTGAGATTGGCACAGCAGCCCCTGTGACCCTCAACCGTTGAAAATGGGTGGATGGATGGACTGACTTGTTGTCTCCGACTCAAAGTGATGGGCCCAGCACTCATCCTGGTTTCGGAAACATTAAAAAAGAAAAAAAAAATGGATCTGCTTTAAAAGGTGCCAGGTTCTCCTACGACATGACCAGCCTGGTATGCTTTTGATCAGGGGTCAAAAGCTGTGGCAAAACCTCCAACATGCCAAGTTTGTTGTGTAGAATGTTCTCTACTCCTTCACAGGAGATGCTCAGTCAAACATCTGTCATCATCACCATGCGGTGAATCAATGTTTTCCTGGGCAGTGGCTGTGGCAGGACATCTAGGTCTTGGGTCATCTTCAAGGTGTTCCCTACCCCTTTTGAATTCACCTGCCCACTATTGCACAGTTGATAAAGCCAGTGCTCATCCCCTTGTGTAGCAACCAGGTCAGCATGGATGTCCTTTGGGCTAACCCATTTCTGCATGTTTGGTAACACCACAGTGCCAATTCTGTCCATCTTCACAAAAATGTCTCTCGAACTAATTTTTATATAAAAAGTCTTTAATTAGCTACCAAATGTGGGTTTACCAGGAAGGAATCAATGCAGTCCGTATCATGGAAGGTTGAATGTAATGCATGCCAAGTTTCACTGCTCTGGCATTACACCTTCTTAGTCAGCCGACTATCTTTTCAGCACAATCTGGTACTTTCTGTGAACTTTGCCGTCACAATCTCAGCAGAGATGGGTAAAAGTGAGATGGCTTACTCCATAAAACACTATGTCTGAAAAAGTTGCACAATGATGTGACTGACAATTTTCAACAAGAAGATCTATTGAGAGCTAATTTTGTGGTGGATTTTTGTTGGCTGACGCTGACTATTCATTGCACTCCTCGTAGAAAACATGGCAAATTAACCGCTCTCTTTTGAAAGTATAATACTCAAACTAACTAATCAGTCATTAGCCTTTTCTGTTGTTTCCACCTCTCATTCTGATCACTAATTCATATTAACACAGATGTCCAGTCCTTTGCACGGGGAGCCAATGTGTGTGCTGGTGTTATTTGCAAGTTATTTGCATGTGGATGAATTCAAGCTAAGAGCAGAGAATGACAACAAATGACAGGAAATGAGGATATGTCACAGATGTGAAGAATAAAACAGCATGAAAAGGAGAGTGGGCATTGAGGGAGTGAAGCAGAACAAATCAGCAAAAGAGGAAGCTGCTGTGAGAACACTATGTCTTGTGCTTTGAAGTGGGCTTCATACTCAGTCCCAGCTATACTGCTGCTGTACATATACACTCATTTAGACTGTGTCTTTCAATGTGCTGAAAACACTCCCAGAAACCACTGTCAAAACAAATTCTCTATCATTACATTTGTGCATTTCTGTGGCAGGCAAAAAAATGTGTCCAAAAAAAATTGGAGAAATAATTTTCCATTTTTAGAACTGAGAAGTGGGGATTAAAGGAGCAGATTCGCTTCATCTAAATTTCAAATGCTTCACCCTGAAGTTATACACAAGTAGAAACAGTGCTATCTTCGTTTTGATTCAGTTTGCAGTTCAAACATCCAACTTCTCTTCACGATGCCCATTTTTTCCTCTTCTTTGGTCTCCTGCTTCCACTGTGCCTCCGATGCGGCTCTTTCCCCCTCTCATTTTGTCACGGCTGATTTGCAGCCGTTTAATCCCGATTATCGCTTCAAAGTCGCGGCTGACACCATCCAACTCCAACTTGCTGTGTGTGAGCACAGCTACAAGATGCTGATTGAACAAGTCGGTCCCGTGTCTGTCGTTTGACGGGCTGTGAGACGGCTGTGTTTGTGTTCACGTGTCATCTGAGCGAGCGTGCGTGTGCATTGTAGCAGACTCTTAAGCTGGAGTGGCAGTTTTAGTCGGAAAGCCATGTTTGTGTGAAAACTTACAAGACTGTTTTTCCCTCATAAAACAGCTGTTTTGTTGTAAGTGATTATGCACTGCGTGTATATGTGTTGAAATGAACAGCTGGGTTCTTACTGGCTTTATGCTATGTCATTTTAACAAGGCTGTCCTCTTTTACCTTCTCTGGATATTCTTATAGTTTCCTCATTTCTTCACATCGTTAAATTCATCACGTTCTTCTAGGCTCACGGGAGTCTTGGAGATGCACAACTCTTTACTCTTGGCATTTTTATGTCGGACTGAAATTTAAAAAAAACATTTTAATAAGAAATCTTTGCGGCACAGTGGTATTTCTATGTTAATCGAAAAGTAGTCTTGTAGTATATAAACTTGTCATTGCCTGAAATGATGACATTTCGCTCATGTGTATTTGAATTTTTTATGCTTTTACAGCCTTACATTTTACATCATATTTTGTGGATCTCTTAAGAGTCAGTCTTTTTTTCTTCTCATGCGGCTAAACAAGTGGTAAACAAGTGGTAAACAACTGGGCCTGTCATTTCTGTTTTTCTCCCTGTCGTATTTTAGTTTATCCTACTTCAGTTCTACATTCATGCATGCATCAGTCATCCCCATGGACTGTATATAAAACTAACACCCATTGTGAAGCCTTGGCCAACAGGCTCCTATTAAACATTAATATCTGTCAATCACACTGGTGTCCACTCATATGTTCCTCTAAATGGGAACACAATTTACAAAAAATGATCTATTCTACTGACAAAGACCATAAACAAGTGTTTAAGACCATTAACTCATCAGCCCCCTGGTGGCTGACTGCTACTCCTGTCCTACTTCCTGTAAGACTATGTCCATATTAATGCACTCACCAATCATGAACTGACAGTGAGAACGCATGACATTTATCTTTTATACAATTTCCTGCGATATGCATCCAAACATGCATGCATGATTAAGTCTTGTGCATGTAGGGTTTGTAAGAGCTGATAATGTAACGACGCATAATGTCACAAAAATGAAATGTAATAAAACCTCATAAGGTAAAAACTGGTTGATCAGTCACCACCAACAGGTGCCAAAGACTGTAGCTGAAACCATCTGCTCAGCCATCGCTAGTTACAAACAACAGAAACCTGCAAAGCTGTTCATCTCCTTTATAAAGGAAGGGAACACACCGAAGGGCAACAACAGGCCTCCTTGCAACGGCCCAGGACTGGCAGTCGATAGCGACCTGGGGAAACAGCTCCATTTCCCAGAGTCTATTACAGCAATCACACTGAGACCAGACATGGTCCTCCTGTCAGAAACAACTAGACAGGTGGTAATACTGGAGCCAACAGTCCCGATGGAGGAGGCCACAGAGAGGTATGCTGACTTGGCAGACAAGGGTGGAGCACTGAGGCCGCAGAAAGGGTCTTAAGGTGGCTGTGGCTTAAGAGGAGCGAGCCGTGGAGAAATGCTACTCAGACACGAGTCAGGGTCTGATCAGCCCCAGCTCCAACACCCTATGACTCCGGGAAACATCTCTGAGGATGTGTCTGAATGCATCGCAAGATGAATTTGAGAAATGTCGTTGTTATATTATCAGCTCTTACAGGGCGGGGCAACATATCCATATACCATGATACCATGATACGGTATCTGTGATGACTTTCACTTATTATACTACATTAAATATTGTACATATGAATTGAACAATTTTTTTTGGTAAGTCACTTAATATAGCAGAATTTGACCATATACCATGAAAAGTTTTTCTCCCATATCTCCCTGTCCTACGCGTATGTGGTTCTTTCAGAGAGATGTGTCAACTGATGTGTAACTAAACCTCTCCTCAGTGAGAGATGAAATGTTTATCCTCTCCCCTTTTTCCTAAATACTGAGTGAATAGTCAGTGGATGGATCAGTGTCGATTTCTGACTTCTATCCAGAGATGAGGGGAAGAGTGCACATCATTTTTTACTAGAGTACCACTCACTTCAAAAGAAGGATGACTGGTTATATTACTAACTGCAAGTAAAAGGCAATTAATGGATGAAGTAGCTTTTCTGCAATTATGTATAATTAAATTTTCTTCAGTGTGCTATGTATCTTTCATTTTGGGATGATTCAATGCTCTGCAATAGCAGGAATACTTAAGGCGAAAGACAGAGTTGTGGATGTTCCTTTGTTACGGAAAAAAGTCTGAGAAATCTTTAATGGAGCATGTCCAGTCCACTGATTTACTCGTGCTCATGCAAATACGCACACATAAATTGGAGCTTAATTAAGATGCAATTCGGGCAATCCTAAGTGCTTGGTGTGAGAAATAACTTGTTGATTTGGCTAATTACGGCAATCTGTCAATGTAATTATCATAAAAGGGCCAACGTGAAGTATTCTGTGACCAGACTGAAGACATTAAATATGAACCTTGGAAAAAAGAGGAAAAAAGCAGAACATGTGAAAACAACTCAGTGAGCTGTTGCCTGAAATTACAGGCTGAATTAGACTACATGCTTATGAGGTAGGGCTTAAGTGAAGTGGGTGAAGAGGTGTGAAAAATAAAGTAGGATAGATGTTACTTGACAGAAATGATTTGATCTTGTGTGTGATGAAGGAGTTGTGACAGAGGAGACCAAACAGATGTTCACCACAACACAGGTGAACGCAAACAAACAGACAAGGTGGAAGAGGATGAATCACAGGTGTCCTGATATTCAGGTTTTATTCTAACAACACAACAAATACTGTATAACTACAATATTATATTCTGTCGCAAGATAAGGAAACACTGAAACTGCTAAGGGAATAGATATGAGATGATTTATGATTATCACTATTTCCATAGAATTAGTTGAACTGCGAGAAATAAATAGAAATAAGGATTCAGAGATATAAGCCAACAACAGATTGAGAACACGATGATGATACTTTCCTCCAAAGCAAAGATGAACCGGGTCCAAACAATGTCCAAAGTAAAATACATAATAATATATATATATATATCATAGTCTTTTATTGAAAAGGAGTTTAAGGCAGCACAGGGATGAGAACAGTGGTGTAGTGTGGATTACTGTAGATCCATAGTTGTGGTATAGAAATACTATTCTACTGTATTAGGGTATAAGAATGAAGCTGACAAATTTTGACATTCAAAATGCATAGAAAATTAAACAAAAAAATAATAATAATTAGAGTCACCTTATCTCACGCTCCATCTTTGTCCATCTAATTTGGCTATACCAGTGTCTGAAGTATATGAGGAAGAGGAGGGTGATGAGAGAGCAAATTATCTTACTGGGAATAAATCAGCCTCCTGTGAAAAGTCTGTAACTGACTTTGCTCAACCTATTTACACCACTGCATTTTAAGGTTGGCCATAATAGTGTTACTCCGAGAGGTCAATATTTTCTAAGGTGTTACTATGAAAGGTTTCAGAACCACTGCTATGCCCCACCACCACACAGTGCGAGCCTGCACACACACACAAAGGTCAGCAAGTAAACTAAACCACACATTTATCTGACATTGTGTCTATCAAGATCAAAATCAACAACTAAACCAGCATGTCAGTTCTTGCCACAGACTCTGTTCATATTTTTTTGAGGATTTTTAAAATCATCTGCCTAAAATCAACTGCTGGTGAGCTACTTTTGGCCCATGGGCTGCATGTTGCCTACCACTGGTCTATGATGACTAAGCTTGGCTGATGATAAATGGGGGAGATTGTGTTAATACTGTGCCATGCCTGGATTTACCTTTAGAATGATGCTTGCATGAACATCGTAAAAAGTAATGATATGCTGATCGTCATGCAGATTAGTGTTCATATAATCAATAGGTCCAATCGTGACTTCCTGGTCAGATAATGTCATGTGTCTGCACCATATAAACATCAATATTGCAGTTTTTTCTGCAATATTGCAATATTTCTGCAATTTCTATAACAAAAAAGAAAAATTAACATACACGACAGTCACAGACGCAAAAGAGGAAAGCGAGACGGATAGCAGACAGCGAAGGAACAAGCAGACATGTGCAACGTTTGTTTACTACAGAAGTGGAGGTGAAACTTCTCCTGCTTCTACGACAACACTGCAGTTGTCTAAATAGCCCATTCTGACTGAACGCTTGATGCATGTGTACACACACCACAATCAAATCATTTCATTTTGCGTCCATGTAGAACGCAGACATTGCACATGTAAACATAGCTAGGGTGTCTCTCAAGTGGCTCAAAATTCAGGATCATTTCACTGTGGTTCCATGATGTGATTAGTGTGCAGTGCTAGTAAAGTGCTACGGTCGGACATGTCCAGTCCAGTCCACTGTCAGTGCACAGACTCAAAGAGGCATGAGTTGCCAGACGAGCAGCGCTTATTCAATCTTATGTTCTTATGAAAATGACCGACATCTCCACCTTCTGTTTGCAAAAACAAATAGCTTGAGGTTTCTGTAAAAGAACAGTGTTAATACATATCCTCACATATTTTTTTGCGGTAGCAGGTATACGACTACACCACTGGATGAGAATGTGGTGAGCTGAAGAGGGAAACTGGCTTGCGATCTGGAAGGTGAAAATGAGGTAAAGCAATGTGTCTTCAAGGTGCCTCAAGTCACCTCAAACACCCTCACCGTTACAGATTAGGAGTAAAGATGAACTGTAATGAAACCACACTGCCTAAAGCAAAGCCTCTGGTTCACAAATATATCATTTCTAACCAAACTTTAAATAGTCACAGGCAGTCACAAACAAACACTCAACTTGACTCTGGTCTAGCCAAGAGGATGAAGTTGTGTTTTGGAAAATTTCATCTCTCTCGTTTTCCATCTCTTGCTGTACCTGATGCATCTTTGTGTGTCACATGAATCACAAATCTGCACAATTGTGGACAGAAAGCATCTGATGTTTCGCAGTAAAGCCAAGCTCATTAATCATTAATTTCACACACAAATTATAAAATAATCTGGATTACTTTATCACATCACATTCTGTTGTGCTGACATAAAACAAAGAATATTACTCCCTTATCAACTCAGATACAATATACTAGTATGTTTTTAATTCATGGTCTCTTAAGGCACAAGGAGACTTATTTTTTTGAGGGGAAAGAAGCTCATGAATTCTAGTTTGTTTGCGTATAACTATGCAAATGTAAGAACAGTATTCAGCTTTCAACACTTCTCTCAGATACTCTATGTCCCACCTTCTTTGGTAAAGCACCGCCTTTGTTCTCCGTCTAGATGTGTCTCTTGTGTCCTGTCATTGGGTACTGTATGTGATATATGACTCATCCCAGAAATTAGGAATGGACATGTCTAGTGAAGATGCTGTTTGACGGTATTATTCATCACGTATTAAAATATTCTAAACTCCAGCGCATGAGAGCTAGTGATAGTAATGCAGGACTCACTGCATCACAGCAGCAAAAGAGATGCATTCAAAGACCCTAGTAAATTTTATCACTTCTGCTAGATCTGACAGCATGTATTTTGAGCTGAGAGGGGCAGCTTCAAGATGCATTCAGAGACCCTGGTAAATGTCATCACTTCTGCTGGTTCTACAGCATGTTGACCTTAGAGGAGGAGCTTCAAGATATAGTCAAGAAACCTCATAAACATATGTGAAGTCACTGGAGTAGAAAGATTAGTCACGCAATCACTGATAAAACATTTGTTTTGTGTCTTTTTTAATATTAAGTCATAATAACTGATCGACTTTCTATAATCAAGCTAATAATTGAACTCGTGCCCATCCCCAACAGAAATGTCTGCACATACACATACACTAAAATTCTAACGTGCACACAAGAGAATCAGACTTTGACAGACTTAATTCCACAACAGAGGACAGCAGAATGTTATAAATGTCAAACCGAGTGACTCAAACTCTGGGTGGTACAGACTGCTTTCCACGTACACTTAAAGCTTATATACAGTATGTTGGAAAACGTAGCATAGTCGAAAAACGAGATCTCGAGTCTGCTGACAATGTCGCATTTTTCTTCACTGGGAAGTTTAAAAAAAAACAACAACAGAGGAGTTATGATGTCAGCCTTCAGCATCATATCTCTGTGGCCAGACTAAAGCTTTAATAGGCCTTGGTTTTGTTGTGGCTTTTTACTTGAGGCATTCCAATAAGGCACAATCAACACTCTCCGAGGCCAAGCTTACAAAAACATAACAAAAAAGAAGACAATATAATAAACCAGTCCTCATTTTCACTGGTCAAATTTGCACTTTGAATGCACTTTCTTTCAGATCCAGAAACAAGAGATACACAGAGTCGCCTCAGTTTAGCCAAATATGTATGCTAATTTATACACAAAATGACACCGAAATGCAATTAATCAACTTCTTGGACAGAAAACCACACTGGGGGTGACTCACTGGATGACAAAGGTTATCCACATAAAAGTGACATCACATACAATAATTAACTTCAACAACAATTTCTTCACAGTAGTAGGTAATATATTAAAAAACAAAAATCGGCATATCAAATAGTCCTATTCTGTGATAGATAATCCAGGTTCTCAGGAAGCATCTGTTTTTCACTGTACAAAGCTAATCAATGACACATTTAAACTGGTGAGGCCAGGTGGGTGCAGTTAATTAGCTAATAAGTCAGAACATGTGGGCTGTCGGTGTGTTTTACTGTGTCCTGCATGTTTTTCATGTTCATATAAAAGGACAATAGAGCGACGGAGAGTGAATAGAAATGAGGATCTTAAGATGATTAGCATTAGTATTCACAGATATCCTTTTTCAAGGCAATACATAAGGATAATTCAGCTCCATCTTTAAAAACCGACATTCACAACCAAGGCTTGGAATGTAGATTCCACTGGGCACACAGTACGGACTTTAGGCCCTAAGCCTAGTTTGTAGGTCTCTGCTCGAAAATTGCACACTTATAATGAATCTGAATATATCTGCAAGCACAAGGTCCATTTGAATATTTTGGGTGTCATAATAAAAACGACACTTGTGAGATCTGTTAACAGGTTAAGAGTAAATGAAGATGGCACATGACAACAACAACAAAAAAGAAATACTTTCAGGCTTGCCTAAAAAATAAGAATAACATTCCCTCTTTGGAATGATGCAGCTGCAGCTCTAAACCTCTATCAAATCATAATACAATATGTGAATATTATCTCTGCAAAGGTTGACTCTGATAAAGTGAAGCAAAACTAAATGAGAGGTTTTAGTACAGAAAGTACAGACAAGGTCCCATTTGGCACATTTTGGCACCATATGTGCTGTTTGTCACATTTTAATTTAAAGTTTATTTTGATGTGCAACATCACTATATTCTTTCGTGTTTAGTGCATTATTCCACACTGTGTTTACTAAACAAGGGGTTTTAACCCACCTTCCTGTTTAATATATTACTTTAAAAATGACTGAGGTAGGGCCATTGCGGCAATTGCAATACCACAGTTATGCCCACAGCATTCAAACTCAGTGTTAGCCTCCAAAAAAATGTGTTCTAAGATAAGTTCGGATAATTCTTTTAGTCCCATAATGGGGAAACAAATGTAAAGCTGGCTCCTCTTCTTCCTTACCAAATCCACATGAATTACGTTCTTAAACGCTCCATTTATTGGGCATTTTTCTTGTCGGTAAATAATTATAAATTCATTTTAGCTGTATATTCTACGCGTAACATTCAGGATTGTTGTTTGAAGACATGTAAACATTTTTCTCCATGGCATGCACTTATCTAAGAGGTCTCCTTGTTGCTCTTATATTGACAATTGTATATACTAATCCTTCATTTGTAAAGACAGGGTTTTATTTGCCACATCAGTTGACTGTTTGTCTCACTGATTTTTCATTAAGACAGTTTTCTGTTTTACAAATTGCTTTCAACTGGAGCCACTGCAGGAGAGGTAAATTAAGTAGGTTGTTAATCCAAACCACTGCAGTGCAGGACACAGGACAGTGTCCTGAGGGCCCATCAAATCTAGGCTCACATCAAACTCTTGGAGGAATTTAATCAATTAAAACTGTGCTGACAGTTTGTATAATGCACTCCAAATTCAAAAGTAACTGTGGAATTACTGAATGAGCTGATAGAAATGTCAGTTCCACTGTCAACAGCTTTGTTTTCGTCATGACATCATCTCACTAGAAAAGCTTGTTTGAAGCTCAGATGAGATTTTTGACTTTTAAATCAACTGAAATGTGTAAATGTATTACTCCTTACAAACACACCACAATTGCCAATGCAGATAATGGCAACTTAAAGACCACCACAAACGTGTAGTTAAAGTATTTATATGGCACTTTTCTATGACCAATCAAAGCTGTTATAAACTATAGTTTTGTCATTCATCCATTCACACACACATTAATATAGCACATCTATGTGCAGAGTATTTTCTCTACAGAGCTCCCCCCTACAGTTTCAGACATTTTTTTTTCCACAAACTTTCAAGAATTTGGGAACCCTACTGGCTAGAGTATGTGTGTAGTGCTAAGAAGCAATTTGTGTTTCCTGCAAGACTTAGCAAGACTTTGTGATTCTGGTCGATAACCATGATCGTGCAAGGCTGGTTTTCAACTAACAGGCAATGAGGGGAAGGGTGGGGGTTGGAGACGGCGCCCAATCTAATGTCAAAGTCAACTTGACATGTGCTTTTACACAGAACATTTGCAACCACTTACAAAACTACAAGAACGCTTTCACATGGGGCTTTTATAAGCTCCCTTCATCTGTATCTGTATCAGACTTGTCTTGATTGCAAACTGTTCACCTTTAATTACAGAGTGGAAATTAAAGATGCAAGTTTGCAAATTGCACAATGCGTAAAATAAAGACGGCAGAAACAAAAGGACACCCACGAGAGATCTTATTACCACTGCTGCTTGTGTTTAGTCCGACTGGCTTTGTAAAATGTGACAACTTAAGAACGTCAGAGACTATATGCATTCAAGTCGTGTCACAATTTCATAACAAAAAAAGCTGGCTGTGTACTACTTAAGCCTATTAGGAGTAGAAATATTAATGATGTAGAGTGCACTACATATTCCATAACCTGATACGGAGATAAAACACTGAAAATAAGCAAATACAAAAGGTGACGGATATGTGATTTCGGTTATGACACAATTTGGCTCTACATGGATGAATCTCACAACTCGTTATTTTTAATTGGCTCGACTTCTTTCGTCTGTTAACACAAGCTGCTGTCTGTCAACGACCATCTGCACTCGCTGATGTTAAGACAACCTCATTCAAAGTAGAGGCCAGAGGCCTCTGTATTTTTGAAGAGACATGTCCTGCGGCAGTTCTAGACACTGACAGTGCACATTTTTAACTTTAAAAACTGGGAAAGACGAGTATTATAGGGCATGTAGATGCCAGATAGGTCACACAGAGATATAAGGCTTCGGTTTTGAAGAATCCTTCAAAACTTCACAGCAGGTGATACCTACACATCTTCAAAAGGCTGTCTCTATTAACCTTTTCAAGCTTTTTTTGTGTTTTTTAAAATGTGCAGTGGACTGATTGACAAAAAAAAATAAATAAAAAACCCTCAATGAAAGAGTCTGTCAAGCTGATGTGCACATGATGGTTTCGCAATGTAGATCCGCCTCATCTCCCTCGGGTATACAACCATTTGCGTTTTAAATACATTACACTTTTAGCATTGCTCATACTTCACAGCAGATCACAACAAGAGAACAACAAAAAGGGCTGGCCCAAGACTTCCAGAGGCTCGAAGAAAATTTTCATTCTGGGGCCCTTTATCAAAGCCAATAATAAAGCAGTAAATTAGCAGTAAAAACAACAAACATGACGCTTCTGGGGAAATTCTGTGATTCAAACATTATCTTGTCCTCTTTCTTTTTTTCAGCTCAAGAGGCACATACACATTTCTGAGACATTTTGCATGCTCCTCTCTCATCTACAAGAAATGATGCGCAGCACAGTGTGCACATGCACATGAACGCCCTGCATGTCGCTACCTAAGCTCTAAGTGAGTAACAGTATCACTGCTCCAAAAGCAGCACTAATCACGATCTAGCCTATTGTGTTTTTTTTTTTCCTTTCAAACAATGCCATGCCTTGGGTAATGCTATCATCATCCACAAACAAGATAAAAAATATGACGATAATGAAATACTCTAGGGGGCCCTAAGCCTTGAGCCGGCTATGATCTCTGCTGTCATGAAACTTCTCTTCTTGTGTCACGCATACAGGACCAGAAACTGTCATTGGTCCTGACATTTGCACAAACTCTCTCACCCCACAGGAAATCATGAATACTATGAAATGCAAATAGAGCAGAAATGAGCTCAGAGCAGCAGCAGCACGTCCTACCTTGACCCCTCGGACTCTGAACTCGGCCAGAGCGCGGCTCATCTTGGAGGCTGCTGTCTGCAGGTCTTTCCCACTGGCAATGACTTTGACCAGGAGGGAGTCATAGTGGGGTGAGATGACGGCACCCTGGAATGCCGAGGCACTGTCCAGACGGATGCCCATTCCTTCACCACTTCGGAAGACCTAGCAAGAAAACAACAACAATGCAGAATGAAATATGTCCTACACTGGAACATCTCCTAAAAACATTGTTTCCCCTTTGTTTAAATAGTAGAGTATGATTGGCTCACTAACCTCCAAAAACCTATGTAATAATAATATTTGAGTCAACTGTGTGCAGCTTCTGCAGCACAGTTATCAACTTTATTTACAATGCAAAGGACATAATAATGGTACAAGCATTTACAATCCACTGTCTGGGTCAGTAGAGGGTCAACATGTGGTATTTCCCTATTTAAACATTCCAGAGGAGATTTTTTGACAAATTTCTTTTTTAATCAAATTGTCTGTTAACTGAAGCTGAAGGTACACATTTGGAGAATGTTCCCTCACTAATACAATATTGTACTTGGATATGTCACGGAGTAGAATTTGACAATCAGTGAATAAAAAAATGAATACATTTTTGTGCGAGTACAGTCGCACATACTCCTTTTAAAATAATAATTCAAAAAAGGAAATTGCAAACATATCCATAAAATGTGAATGTTTGCACTACATAAATAAGGTTGCTCATGCAAATAAACAAATAATTGTTGTGAAGACACTTTTTCATGATACAATTCTCGCACTACTTGACTTGACTCGGTTTGGTATCAGGCACATTGTTTTCCATTACTTCATAGTACCTCCTCAACGTGGGCGGTGTCATCATAGGAAGGCTCAGCAAAACTCCTATGATGTTGATTGATACGCAACACAATCATACAAAAAGCAAAGCTGTTCCTTTCCGTGTACTGACTCGTTAGCGTCAGTTAATTAAAAAGATTTGTTCACCACATTTTTCAGTACTTCCTGCATGACCGGACCATCTGACACAGTCACTGAACTGAAATACAGGTTGTGATTTGGCTCATGATTGCTGGCTTTCAGCAGTGCTTATAAATACCCCAGACACCTCTGTTAAATATTGAGATTGTATAATTTCAATGCTAAATGTTTGAGATTAACATGTTTAAGTTTTTTTAAGACTCTTCCAGTGACCACACTCTCTGTCAATCAGTGATCAGCAATCTGTTGTGGACACATTTTAGTATCAGCTCATACTGAATGTACAGTACTGTACTGTACATAAACTGGGTACAGTTTGATAAGGTACAAATTGTCTTTTAGGTGCACATGAGTACTTCTATTTTCGAGAGTGCTGAATATTTCATTGTAGTGGTGCACACATTGCTTACTAACTCAACACCACCTATGACTTGTGCTAATGGGCTTATCATCACATTTGCAATGTGCCAAAGACCTAACCCTTCACTTGCACGTGGAAGTCAAAGGCAGATGGATGCCCAGAAGGAGTAAAATAAGGAGATGAGAGAAGAAACCAATGAGGAAAAGTACAAAACTAAAATGTTGGACTGTTTTCAAACCACTTGGCAATAGAGAAGAGAGGGGAGAGAGAGGATGTGAAGAGGAAGGAGGGGACTGTCCAACATTGCAACATATGGAGCCCCTCGAGGGCTAGAGGAAGTTGAGTTGAAATTATAATTATAACAATGTTGTACCACACTGACGATAGACTGGTAATATTTTCAGACACAGAGCTGGCAATCCTTTCGCGCTTCACAACTGCTGTAAAGCAATTCTGCCTTCATTCTTGGCTTAAAATATTTAAATACTGTATTCCCTTCAATAAATCATACTATAAACTAATTCAGTGGTGACAAAGTGCTTATGGTAAAACAACGAAAATGAATAAACAACTCCATACCAGCTGGCTAGAAAAACATGTTACATTACTGTTAGGGCTGGGCGATATCGCAATATTTTATTATATATTGATATATTTCTAAACAAGATTGTAAACACTTGTATCAATATAGTTCATTTTGCGTTAAAATGACCATACATGGGCCAAAAGTTCGTACCCATTTCTCCTCTCATGCAGGAAAGAGATTTGAGCATTTTTATTTCAGTGATCTCTGACATTTGGCATGTGGCTAAAACTTATAACGGACTGTTTGGTATTTTTTGAAAACATTCAATCTAATATGCTATAATGCTTTGGGGGAAACCCCAATTACATCACAGAACAAATATCGAGATATGACTTTTAGTCCATATCGCCCAGCCCGAGTTACTGTGTTACAATACCTGTGTGGATGGGTTCAAATGATACACATTCGAGCACTTCAGTATAAAATGCAGCGCAACAGCAGGGAGAATGTAAAACTGCCATTACAATCTCCACATCACCACATTTTAATGATTGTGTTTAATTAAAGAACTGGTCAACATATAGCATATTACACGACAACGTGATTCCATCAGATGTCACATTCTGACTGGGGATGCCACGATACCGGTCAATTATTTGCTGATACCGATATCAGTCAAGGTTGACAAAAACGTCATTTTAGACCTTTTAATTATGAAGCTGCTAACAACACATTTGTGCCATTTCAAGCTATTTCAATTCCAACTGTGTAACAAATGCTCTTCTCCCAATGAGAAGAAATAAGAAGCCTAGAACATGACTCAGCAAAAATGGTGTTGCAGATTTATATTGTTGTTGTATCAAACCGATACTGAGAATCATATCAGCACATCCCTAATTCTGACAAAAACATTAAAAACATTAAATCACTAGCAATAAAAATCCTTTCAATAGGAGTTACAGTGTGCATCGATCTTTTTGTTACCGTTATGAAGACTTTTGATCGATCCAGCACCCTTCTTAAGGTTTTTTACTGGATGATGGCTTTTGCAATTTGAAATGTTTGTCTTATAAACCCATTTGCATGTGTGTTTTAAAGGCCTCTGTACAAATAAAAGTGAATAAATCATTCTCGTAATTACACTGTGTTGTACTTTTGTGTGCCTGTGACTCAAGGCAAACTTCAGAGGAATTATACGACGCCATCTAAATTGAGCATCTGCCATGAAAAACCACTTGATGTAAATAAAACATAAGGACGACTGAGAAGTCTATGAATTGGATCCAGACAAAGAAACGGCAATATTGTGGATGCATATGCATGTATGTGATAAAATGCATTTTCCAGTCAGGACATAATTGTATGTGCACACACACAAAGGGGCATATAGAAAAGTGTCATGGGGCAGTATTGTTCTGAATTGAATATACACTTTATATACACACAACACTCTGCTTGCCAACATGTGACAAGTCACGTTTTTCTTGAGGATAAAATACTTACTTCACTCAATCAAATATAAATTCATTCATAACCTTTATTTAAACCTTTTTTTTTTCTCTTTTTCTTGGTTGATATTAAAACTACCACAAAAAATCAATCTTTGCAACAATCCATACATCATCATTGTACACTGAATACATATATACATATATGTATATATATATACATATATATACATACATACATACATATATACACATACATACACACACAAATACATATATACACATATACATACTTACTTGCTATATGTGCTTGCTATATACTTTAATGCTCAATATTAACAATATTAATTTTGACTTCAGTGCTTCTAAATATGAGACAAATGGTGTCAAAGCAACACCCATTACAGCTTTTATATCAAACGCAACAAGGTTTACATTTGTAAACGAAATGCAAAATCTTGTAAAATCAAGAGTAAAGATCTTGTAGCAACACAGAGATGGAAGAGAAGAGAGAGTGATGTTGTACAGGTGGAGTTGAATGAAAAGCCAAGTAGCATTTTAATAATTGAAGTCAAGGTGTTAGCTTCCTTCAGCCCAGGGCAGTGTTTAACAAGAATGCTCCGCTCTCTCCTGGCACTCCTCCACCTCTTATCTTTTGCTCTCTCTCACACCCTCTAGATAGTCACAAATGCTATAATTATAACTTATAAACTTATGATTTAAGTTCAGTGGCAATGAAATGGTCTCCCTGATACATTTGTTTACTGTCTTTAACAGTGACGCGTGCTTGATCCTTGTCTGCTAAAAGTAAGTCTCACCCTCCTGAGTGAGAGAGACAGTGCAGGGGCATGAACACATGAAATGACTAAATACCCACATGCACTGTTTTACAACTGAAACGGAGGTTTAGGTATGCTTCAAAGATGCAACATAAAACATTACTTTTCACAGTCCTCTCTTTGGTCAATACCTTTTACTCATGATCCTGCTTCTAGTTTTCCCATCACCATCTCACTATCAACAACCTCTTTCAGGTTCTCAATGCCTGAAGTGCATCACTCCCTCTGCAGCACAGTTCAGTGGTGTTTTTCCTCTGACCCTGTGTAAGAGCACTGGTCTGCTTTGGGCACAGTGCAAAGCCTCACTGTCTTGATCCTGTTGTGGTTTAAAAAATGAGAAAAGACTTTTCTTGTCAGGAACTCAGTTCAGCAAGTGGATTTTCCCCCACTGACGCCAATGTCAAAAGTGCTGCTGGATGTGTTTCAGGGGCCCAAGTCATAAAACTTACTGAATGTGAGAGCGGAAAATCCAAAACAGCCTGTGGCTTGAAAAGTGGAGATGCACTTTTTCACTTGACCACACTGATATGTTGCCTTACAAGTAAAATATGACTACAACACATCCTGGAAGGGCATATAGACATTTGTTATGGGAATGAAATATGATCAATATGACAATGCAAGGAAACTGTAATGAGCCAAAGTGTAGTTGTAAGCGGGCAAATATGTATACAGAAATGCTACTTTGGCAGCATTCATTTCTCGGGTACAAATTGTGACGTAATATAGCACCTTTGAAATAATATGTTTTCCCCTGTGCACACAGACATTCATGTGTGTACTTTTAAAACTTGCATTTGGACAGAGTTTCCAAAAGTCTACATTTTCAGTGACAAAAAAAGTCTAAATGTGGACTGAAGGCCATCAAGCATAAAAGCTCAGTTTTTAATGATATCTGTGTGGACAAGGCATAAATAAGATCAATATCGTAAAACTGAGATATTACTAAAAAGTGAGTACATTCATCACAGCCTACCACAGTTTATCAAGATAAATATCACACATACCACTTTCATGCAAATCTTTACTCATGTCCTAACACTGATGACTTATTTCACATTACATTTTATGTCTAATCACTCTATTTACCTGCAACTTGTGAGGTTGGCTTACATTATTTTCTCCTTTTGGGACTTTTGAGCAGATATTAGTAGAATAAATTGTTATTTTTACACACACACACACACACACACACACACACACAATGGGGAGCAATGGGGGTTTGGGTGCATTAATCAGGGGCAAGGCACCCAATCCCCAATCCAGTTACAAGCCCAATTCCTTTCCTCTTGGCCCAGGGGCTGCCCCATATATAATGGCTTCTGTGGATACAATTTGTGTGTCCATTTTGAATGATTGTTGGTCCTTACACGTAGCCAGAAATAAATCTCTCAACCGCAGTTTCCAATGTGAAATTTGAGTGTGGAAACATGTAATTTAAAATCGATTCAACTCCATCAGATTTGTGCTGGACCAATCACTGAAAGCTTAGATGACAAACGACTCACTGCCTCGCCTAAAACTCGACATATAAAATGTGCTGTTGAGGATGTTGCAGTATCTCACTGTCTGCTTCCTCATTACAGCCATGAAAAAAATGCTTGTTTGAAAAAAAATATTGTGTAAAATCATTTTCAGTATGGACCTTAAGTGATTTTCTAACAATAACTGAACAAGATCCTTGTTACTTTCTAATCCCATTTCAAGCTGTAACATGATAATGGCCAAAACGGTAATGGCTCCTTAAGTGGACTCAACACCAGATTTCACAGTTAACTTGCTTTTATAATAACTCTGAAAACCCTCCAAAAGACCCTCCGGGCCATTTACCTTTAAATTCATTTTTCCTTCTATCCACGTCTCTCTTTTATACCAACATGAAAGCCATGTTTATCATCCTCTTTCCTTCACCCGACCTTTCAACTTCTGACTGACTTCCGCTCAGCTCTCAATGCTACTGCTGCCTCCTTTCGCAATGCCGTCAGCTTTTGTTTATGTATAGCTTTAAAAGAGACGTGGACTTGAAGCTAATGTATAGAGAGGAAATGGCAGGGCCGTACACACTGTGCACTAGCTATGTGGTTGGAGATAAAAAAATCATAAAGTGGCAGCGGTATCGGACCTCCAACTGCTGCCGTACCAATTAGAGAGGGAGATGAGCAGACGGAGAGGCAGAGGCACGGGGAGGTAAAGAGAGTAATAAAGGAAAAGAAACAGCATAACATGGTGAGATGAGAGAAGGGGATGTAAGTGCCATGTTAATGTTTGAAGGCGAGCTGTGCGGATGAATCAAGGCAGGCAAAGTGGTTGGAGCTGGAAGGTGAGGGAAGAAGAAAGATTAGTTTATTTGCTGGTAACTGCATTTGCAGACCAAAACCTGATGTCCAGGAGTGCTCCATTATGAAAACTTAAAGTTGCAGTGCTTTTCCTTCTAATACAAGCTACGTGCAGTGACAGGTGAAATCTGAAATATTGTAACCTCCAGCTTACAGCGAGGGAACAGTGCCGGTGGGCTTTTCTCTTTTTTTAAGTTGACAAATATCAACACGAGAGGACCTCAGAGAAGAACAGAAATAAAACCCTACTTCAAAAAATAACATTTTTAATAGTTTGACACAGAACAGTTGGAACCGTCACAACACGATCCCTGCTTTTAACTTGGTGTCTCAGAAGCATCTTCCTACTTTATCCTTTCTGTGGCTAAATGTGGAAGTGGGTTGACTCCCGGGGAACTTGCAGACAGTTTAGCCCTTGAAAAAATCTGGCCTTCTCAAGAATTTAATTATTTATGCATTTCAAAACTGGGTGTTGTGCTGTCTAAGTTTTCTGAGATGCATGTTTGTATCACGCAAAAGCAGCCAAATTAAGAAAATCATTAACGAAATAACAAATATGCTTGACCTAGGATTTAATGTAATTGTCAGTATTGGAAGATGTTTCCCACAAAATCTCACAGACCTACACAACGCTTCCTGTTGATCATCAACCCTTATTGGATTATTCAACACTAAAAGGTCACCATAGTGATTGCCATCAATGAAGGGAACCTTGCATTGATCTGCCTCCATATTGAATACCACTTGCATCAATGGGAGAACAGGGTCCTTCGGTGGATCATTACCGACCACTACCTCACATTTCACAGTTGCAGTTGTTGTGAAATCATTCCACCCCTGAGAATTATGGCTTCATTTGCCTTGTGAAAAATATCCAACTAGTGACCAGCGGTAGATTGCAAAAGCCAAGCCATGACGATCCAATTTCATTAACAGTGTCAACTTGTAATTCTTTGCCTCATTAATCAAAAAGAGGACAGCGATGTGCACTTGATTTCTTTCAAGGTTTCATAGATCTATATGTGATCCAACTCAAGACAATGTGTTCTCTTCATCTGCCTCCATTTTGTCCTCCTTCACAACATCCAAGAACCGTCTCTGTGGTCATCTTCTGTTCCTTCTGCCCAGCAGCTCCATGGTCAACATCCTTTTGTCCAATATAATCACTGTCACTCCTGTGCATCAAGCCCTGGTGTGTTTATCCCTTTGTATGGTTTGGTGTGAATGTGGTCCGAGACCACTGATGTGGACAAAACAACTAAGCCCTGATCCTCTTGAAAGAGGTGGTGTCGGACAACTTGCAAGTTAACTCTGGAGTGGTTCATAACTGGTGTGAACTCTATCCGCACCTTTGACTGGAAGCGTAGTATTTACAGCCTCAGTGTTCTCATCTACACTCAAAGAAAGGCAAAGGGAGAACCTGGAGCTGCTGACAGTATCCCAACTCTTCCTCTTCTGCAAACAAACTGGCAAATAAAGCCTGGCATCATTACCCCAAAGTGTCACAAAACCAGCGACTCAGCCACTGGCAGTATAAGGACGATGGCTCAGGACGCTCCTGCCCAGGGGTGGGAACAACAGTGAGTTGGCGCTTTCGCGATGCTATGGGCTAACAACTAGACGCCATTTAAAGGTGTTCTATCCACTCTTACCACCAGACAAGCATTAACCTGCTTACAGCCTACATACTGTATCTGACCAATAGCTGGGTGGTGATTTATGATCAAATGGCTTCAGTTCACCAGCTGAATAATAAACAATGTATGAAATTGACATCACGTGTGAATAAACAAAACAAACTATTACCCCTCACTTTATTTCCAAACCACTCAACTTGAGATGTCCCTCGAATTTCAAATCCTGTCCATCCTGGTCACTCCCAATGAGAATTCTCAGCATCTTTAGCTCTGCCAACTCAAGAAAATGTAGCCCACACTATATGATCAAGACGCCAGTGTTTGCGCAACTGTTTCTGTCACCTTTCAGGCTTTATTTGTGGCTGGACTTGGTGTGTGGATTGTCCACGACTTGCCCGATAATGTCACTCAAGTACCTGAAACCAAAACGCAGCCACTCCACCCCTCTCCTGCTATTTCAATTTTCCTCCTATCCTTTCAATTTCACCTTCATTTCCTGTATCCAATTTTTATTTTCCCCAGTCCCACAAAACTATTATCTGCCTCACACTACCTCTTCCTTGCGTTGTGTGTCTAAGTCCCTGGGGCATGTCGAGGGTTTATTAATCCTTTCATTTTTACTTCATTTAAACTTTTATATTCATTATTTCCTGTGTTCCCTCCTTCCCTGCATGTTCTGACTCTCAGTGTCTGCCCTCTTCCTCTAATTATCATCTCGTTGAGGCACTTCAGACCACCAGCAGTGCTTTAACAGGCCAAGGCCCAAAATGTTTGCATGTGTGTGTCCTTAATAACAAAACCATATTAGTGCAGACTACTTTGATATTCACGGGGGCCAACACACACAGACACACACACACACACACAGACACTGCAACACACACTCGAGCCCTCCTTTCGTTCTCTTCTAGTCACTCATCAAAGAGTCTCATTTTTTGATACCCAACTAAATTGGCTTTTCCTTTCAATCCTTAGTGTGTGTAAGTGTGTGTTCTACACTGAGGTATAATGACCTTAATGAGCAATAGTGGAGCTCTGCTGCTCTCTGGTTTTTCCCTTCTTTTCATTTTCTCCCTTTCTCGTTCCCTGAATTTTCTAATCAATTATCACTCATTCTGCCTTTCCCTTCCTCCTCAGAACTCTTTAATTTCCCCTCTCTCTTCATATTCTGCTTAGCTCTCCTCCCATTTGCGCTCTTTTTGCTGTCTCCTTTTATTTCCCCTCCACTCCACTGTCTTCTTGAAAATGTCGTGTCTCATCCACCGACTGCTCACCTGCCTGAATCTTCCTCTTCCTTTCAAAAACCCTCTCTTGCACTTCCTGTCCACCCATCACATCTTCTCTCATTACGCATCTCTACATATTTCCTTCTTGTAATTGACGACCTCTCCCACCATCCCCCTTCTTCATAATTAAAAAATGCTGCAGCTGTAAGTGTACAGCTGCGAAAAAGGGTCAGCCAAAGATGTTTTTTTTTTTTTCGTCTGCCCACCCACATCACTCATCTCTCATGCAATATTACACATCGCTGTAACCATTAGAGTCAGTGGCAACCAGATGTCTGTGACGGCACTACAAGGTGTCTAGGGCTTTGGAGGTGGAAGGGCTGGATCGACACACACACACATCAGATGTACCAGTTGTCCAGATAAGAAAAGAGTCTCCAGACTGACCACACATGCCGCTTGATTCAAGATGAGGAACACTCTCTGAATGAACGACATATTGAAATATGGATGGACAGATGCAAACAAATCCCATTCACAGCTGTCTGGAGGATTAAAAAACACATACATCTGTGTTCCAGATGTCTGAGCCTACATGGTTCACAGGACAAATAGAGAAGAGGCTTGAGAGAATAGACCTCGCAGGACATTCAGGACCTATCCACATGGAAATGGAATGAAATGTAAACAATAGTTTTCTTTCTTTTGAAAACGCTTTCCATACATACAGGAAATGTCTTCATCCACTCATACAGCCCATAAGTGGCAACACCATAAAGGAAGAAGATGATGAGCATGCGCATAAAGCTTTTTAATAAAGCTTTATCTGAACAAGTATACATTACAGTGTATACAATCACAGAAACAGAATGAAGAAAGTCAGGGTGTCTAAGGAAAAGTTTTCATCAAGTGAATAAACCAAAAAATCTTCAAACACAAGAAGAGGAAGATGACAACGCAGATAAGCAACAGCACAAATATTTAGTGATACCATAACATGCATGAAGTAGGCTATATAATTAAACAAATCATTGACGTACACATACTCTCACTATCCCGTATCATTATTGTGGCTAGTTTACAACCTCGTTTTATGAGCCAAAGCACACTACTTTATGGGCGACGGTCAGGGGTTTGGTTTTCGATGATGATAGTCCCCAGAGTTTCACTGATACTAATGTTGGTTATTATGGCCCAATTTATTTTTTTCCCTAGACACATCTGTGAGGATGACATTTGTGGTTAAAAAGTGAAATACCTCACCATCCATTTTAGATTTATGCCATGTTTCCCCGGGAGATGAAGGGCATTAAGTGTGGTCCTGACCTTCATCCAGCACCAACATCATTTCATTTCATCTCCATAATTTGCTTTATATGAGCAAAACTAATGACAGTCTCATTAGCCTCAGATGTACTTTGCATTAAAACTCATAAGCAAAGTGAGTGTGTCAATACACATTTAGGTTGTGAACATGGTTAACGCCGCTAGTTAATGTTGGCAGTGTCATTGCAGCATGTTTATACAGTGGCTTCACAGATGTTCCTATATGACTGTTCCATTATGTGGAAAAACAACAGTTTCAATAACCTTCTCATATTATATAGTAGATATCCGGGCTGCAACAAAGTATTCAAATTTGTAGACTTTTCCAATCAAAAAAATGTTGATCAATGTTTCTCAAACCTTGAAATGATGACGATCGTCCTGTTTTGCCCATATTCAGATTTAAGAAAATGAACAATCAAAAAGAGCTTGTTTTAATTCTAAAAAAAACCCTCAAAATCAATTGATCAATTATGAAAATACTTGGCAATTCATCATAATTGATTCATAATCGATTCATCATTGCAGCCCAAGTAGATATCCAGTTTCCACTTTCTCCTCAAGCACTGTGCCTTACTTTTCATTGCTAATGCATTTTTACGGATTTTTTGGACATTTTTTCTGAAAATAATTTATTTCTGCACCTGGTACTTCTTCCCCTGTGGCGAATGCCTTGTCCATCGCTGTGGCTCATCTCCCTCTCCCTTCTGGCACATTCAAAAGTTCAAACCACATTTCCAACTTTCATCATTGCCATCATGTCATTTCTTCCTGGTGACGAGGCCAAACATTTCTCAAGGCTACTCTTTCCTTACTTTAGACTAAAAAGTGTTCCCTCTTTAATTCCACCAGCCTGTTGCTTTTTATTTACTACACCACTACTATGAATAAAACCTGCAGCGGCGTGTCTTATTTAATCACGTAACATGCAAAGTAATGCAAAAAAAAAACATTTACATGCTGAGGCTAGAAAGGGGGCTTAATTAACAACCCACTTGTACATCATCTAATCCGACATGATCAGTATTCATGCATGAGCCATTTACTGGAACAAGAGGTGGATTCTGTCTGTCTGTCTGCCTGCCTATGATTTTTTTCACTTTTCTCAACAACTGCTCATCTGATCAACGTTAGACTTTTTTACTGAGAAAACAAGGAGGTGAGTGAAAACTGAGAGATTCCGCTAGAGATAGCTTTTTCATGTTTATACCTTGTGTAGGTTTACCCAGTGTAGCAGAATTTCATTTTACTATATGGGACAGGTATGTGACATTACCTGTGTACCATTATTATTAATATCATAAAAAGGAAAAAACACAGATGATTCATAATGATGTTTTTTATCAGTAGATAAGGTTCAAGGTTCCAGATCGCATGGAGAGGCCACACACATGTCTGCCAGCACCGCCATCACATCCATCACATACAAAGATAACACTGAACCTCATTTTTATCTTTATATACACAGGACAAAAAATAACTCCTGTGAGTGCATATACTTGCATCATAAACTGACATAAACGACTTGGTGTCATTGGATTCTGGTGCAACGACATACAGTGTCAGGCTAAAAGCCAAGTCAGAATGAATGTGTTTTTGAAGCCAACTCATTTTCATAACACCATTAAAAAGCTGACACTTGACAATTTCAGGATCATAAACACACACAATTTTGCAACTGCAGAGTGGGAAACTTTTAAAGCAATACATCTTTTAAGCAAATCAGACTTGCTGTTAGCAATACTACTGCTTTTAGGGGCTGTACAATGTTGTTTATCACATAATTGAATTGTGCATTTACATTTAGTTTATTATTTATTTATTTTTTATGGCTAGCGAAATGCCACAGGCACTGAATTATCCATGTTTTAAATAAAATAAAGAATGAAACATTCTCTTCTCCATGTATTTTTTAGCAACTAAAATTCAATATTCTTGCAGCCGCAGTGAGACCCAGAGGTCATGATACGTTATCAGATGTGGGGGGGTTGGCTGCACACGATCAAAGATGCAATCAACACAGTGAAAGGTGAAATTGAGTTGAAGACTGGAGGCTGCTGCGGGACAGTGACAGCATTCTTACACATGTTAACACACTGCACATTAATCATTCAATCGAGGTCTTTTTTCACGAGGTAACCTCACCTAAGCTCACCCTCCGTCCCTCTGTGTCCGTGGGTCTTATTCTCTATTTCATGCACATGCACAGTGAAGTCAGTGAGAAAATAACACGTGCAGAGTGGAGGTGGCGTGTGGTCAGTGAAATGTACACCTGCCAGTTCTGGCCTGCAGGGTTACACCCGTGTTGTCATTTGCTCAAGCAAGGTAATTTCAATGTGATACAATTAGAGAGGAAGGGAAGAGGTGATGGAGGAGGGGGAACTGGGGAGCTGGGGAACTGGAGGAGCAGACCGAGTGACGCTGTGGAATTTATATGAAGATGAAATAACACTCACAGACGGGAAGCAGAAAATTAAATACGGGGTAAAATACACAATCTGAGCAAAGCATGTGTGTCCATGTACGACTTCTGCGAGTGTGCATCATGAGTGTGCATATGGAAGCATAGCGCGACAGGAAATGCAGTCTGACATGGCTTCCAGCCCCCCCTCCCTCCCCTGCCATCACTTTCTGTACCTCTCTTCCTCCTCCTCCTTGTACAATATATAACCACGCAAAGCATCCATTTCTTCCTAAGTAGGTCACTACACATCCACTGCACCTTCCCTGCTCATCTCTCCCTTCCTTTGTTGCAGCATCTTTATTCTCACTTGGCGTCTCTACCTGCTTACCCTTCCCACTACATTTTCAACCCACTTGACATTTTGCTAGTCAGCGAAGTGGTGGTTAGAACGGTTGCCTCACAGGAAAAAGGTTGCCGGCTCGAATCCTGGTTCAATACTGGGCCTTTCAGTGAGGAGTTTGCATGCTCTTCCCGTGTGTGTGGGATCTACCCCTGGAATCTGTGGTTTCCTCCCACAGTTCAAAAACTAAATTGACCAGGTGCTGGACTCTGGACATCACCAGTCCAGGGTCCAGCGCCCGTGACCCTCATGTGGAGGATGAATCGGTAGAAGAAAAAGTAACTGAGACGTTGAAGTAATTCATCTATCACCACTGATGAAGTGACATAATGTACAATTTCAACCTTCAAATAATGTCTCCAAGATTATTTTGATGGTACATCAACTTACCTTTTATTTTATACTCACTTTCCTTTCTACAATACGTAAGGTGGATTGAAAATGCAAGCTACGCAAAGTAAAGTGCTACCCTAGTTTTTAGTTTTAGTTTTAGTTTCATCTTTATATACAATGCTGTGTGACAGGCCCTGTTTCAGAGTTCACCAGTACTGCACATTTAGCAATTACTACATTGCGTTACTTTAACATGAAAAGTATACTGTGTTGTTTGTTTAATTAAAGTTCATGTTGTTGTATGTTTCTCAATCAACAAACAATACAGGCTGTATTAAATAACAGCAAGCAGTAGGCTATATGAGGACCAGGACAATTAACTGACATAAAACAGACGGCATTATGCTCCCCAGACTAAACTGAGGAAGACAAAATGAACACTAAGATGACAAATGAATGCGTGGCAGCTGCTTTGATGTCTAAAATGAGTCCCCACTCATTAAAGCTCTTTCACTGCATGCCAGATGAATTGTCTGTTTCACTTTGGTCTGTTTCGTGTGCAACATTTGGGTGATGACTGAAAAACCAAACATCTGAGTTGCAGGTTTTTATAAATGCTCAGCTTAAATATACTGAGTCTGAACTCTAATTTATCCAAAAAGGTGCTAAGTACAGGTATTGACCCTTGTGCTTTTTTCTTTAATGAGTCATTGCACACATAGAGTCCAGCCATTATAAATCAAGCCAATGCATTTGCATTTTACCCCCATTTATGTATGGGTGCTTATGAAGATGGATGGTAGCAATATTAGGCATTTACAGAGCACTGCAGTGACCATGCTGCAGTAATTTGGAACATGTAAGTTGTATTTTGTTGTAAAGATTATTTTAATGTTTTTTTTTGTCTGTAGTGTGAACCGGTTTCAAATTCCACTCACATTTTTAATTCACAATACGTTTCTCTAATTATGTTCCCCCTCAAGCCAAGACCTACACCCCCCTCCCCCATTTTTCCCATCGCACCTCTTCTCCTCCTCATTGCTGCTTCTGCATACATACAGAGTGCAGCTGTTTGGCTGCTAAGCCAAGCTGAACTGGCAGAGACTTGTGGGTCCCAGATATATGACAGACAGAGAAACAGAGCTGTTGAGGGAGGACACGAGATGTGTGAAGGGAGTCGACAAAAGCAGACGAAGAGGCAGAGTGCAGCGTTGCCAAGTGGAGCTCAAACAGTGGCAGGTAAAGTAAGAGGAGTTATACGAGGAGCAGGGAGACTACGAACATGGGAGGTGAGGAAAATGCAAGAGTAGCTGCTTAGGGGAGGAATGCAAATGGTCGATAGGAGATGAAAAACAAAACAGTAAGAAATATGAGGATAGAAAAGTAAAAATACAGTAAAAATTAAGAAGCTGTATGAGTGGAGGGGTAAGGCATGGGTGGATCTAATTCAGCTTTGTGCACATTCATCGGGTTTTTCACAGAAACTCTTGGTACAGGCTGTTTAACTAACTGCTTGCTATCCCCTTCATTAAGTCGGTGCACCCAGTGGGATGAAGCAACTGGGAAAAACCAGAGAGAGACAGAGAGAGAGAGAGAGGGAGAAAAGGTCAGAAGCAAGGAAACTGCTTCCAGTCGACCATAACCAGGAATTAACCATGGCTGTAAATCCACTCCTATTTATTTAAAATGTGTAAAAACTGTGTTTGTGATTCAAGCGTAAAATACGATATGGAGACTTAACAAGAATGTGAGAGTGAGGCAGCCATGGAGATGGTGACAGCTGATGAAAAATAGCTCAGTTCAGTCAACAAGTGTTTACCCCAAGTAAACAAACCTGTGCAGTGTGCACAGCTCGACCAAAAATAGTGAGCTATTTATGAGACAGGGTGGAGTATGGGAGCACATATAAAGGGTTGCAGTCATTTTTGACCCCATTAAAAATGCCTTTAAAAGTCCATTTATGTTGACTTTTAGAATAATGACATTTAACCTTCACTATTAAGCTTCACGGTCGTAATTTTCTGCACTTTGCTCATCTCAGGTGCTGCACCTTCTACTTTACTTTTCTGTGTCTCCATCACTTTACCACCCTCTGTCTCAAATCTCAACTGCAACTATTCAGGTATAAAAGGGTATATGGGTATCTAGTAATGTCATTTGTTGATCCAGGTGCAAATCTGTATTAGTACTGAAATGATGCATGGTGTGATGAGGATCAGTGTATCTACTGATCTACTGCCTCTATCTGGTCAAGCATGAGCTACTTCATTCAAATTTGGCTATTTAAGTCCACACCTGCTTCACTGGCGCACTTGTTGCATCTTTCTCTCTCCACCATTTGTCCGATTTCACCACCAGACCATGATCCCTCACTGCTCCACTCTCTCTCTCTCTTTCTCTTTCTCTTTCTCCTCCTCCTCTCCCTCACTCAGCCCACTTCTTGGCATGGTTCATAACCAAGCATTGGGTGGAGTAAGCTGCAGAAAAGGGGGTTTATCTGAACTGTAGCCTACTTTTTGTCTATCCACAGTTTATTATGCTCCTGTTCTTAAATACTATTCCCTACTTGTATCCATTCTGCTCCATTTCAAAAATAGGAATTTGTCTTTGTCCTCTTTACCTCAAATGATTTCTTCTGTCATTGTCCAAAAGCAGGATTTCTTAGTGGGGGCACAACTGAATCCCTTAGCCTGTTACCAAAACCATAACTATTCCCAGCCCTTTAACCAACCTTGTATTAACCCTCAAATGTACTATTATTATCGGAGGATAATAGTGACCAGCCTGAATGTCCTGACTCCATTTGGTTTATAACTCAAACTAGTTTTCACAATAGAAGCGCACGCACACACACACACACACACAAAGTGAGAATTAATGAGCTACAATTTTATCAGTGAAACTAATTAATTAGCCTTTGATGGAGAGGAGGAAACTGGATATGGCTGATGTGATGATAAGTGTGTGCCTATGCCAGTAACGCACTGGATCACCGGATGTTGGTGTTTGTGTGTCTGTGTGTGCAGTAAATTTAATTTACTCAGCGTGTAGGCATGTCCTTGTGCATGATTGTGTCCATGTCCCTTCATTTTACAACAAGGACAAAAGCACTTCGATCAGTATGCCAAAGCCTTGATCTACCGACTGCATAAATATACAATGAATCACATACATTTTCTTAATGGACTGGCTCAGCAGCTTCACTTCCTCCTCTAATCAAAACAAGATCCATCCAGAGGTGTGAATGTATACATTTGTACATACAGAACCGCTTTTGTCACTGATCTATTTTCGTGTATACGTTCCATTTCCATATTCAGTGTTTGTTCTTCTCTTTCTCCTGCGCTGACGATTATATGAACAGAAATCCAAGATGACAGTCTATTTCTTAAAGGTGAAGTACATGGGTTATTTTTGGCATTACAGATAACTGTGTAATACACGTTCAGTATAATTTAGATCAAGAGGCCAGAGAAGAGAATTAAACTTCTTCACTTCCTCAACATTCCGTTTCTGGTTTCAACTATCAGTCACCTACAATGCTGTCCTGAGCTCGCTTCCAAAAAGAACCAGCAAGCAAACACATAACAACATGAGTGAAGTCCAATACCCACGCACCCGTCTCGGGTGAAACCAACAATCTGAAACTGGGAGGGGTGGACGATCTGTATTGTTCAATTTAACCACTCTCTAGACCAGTATCAGCCTCAGAGGTTAAATACCTGTTTCGAGGTGAAACATATTCAACTCAACTCAAGCAAGTCCCACAGGCAACTAATGAAGAAGATTGTAATCAGGTTTTGACTTCTCTTAGTTGCTACTCCAACATCGGCAGCAGCTGTGTAGACTGCAAAGAAACCTGAACAAAAGAGCCTAAAAGAGACTCACACAATAACACAATACAATATGTGGCATTTAGCTGAGTGTACGAAGATTACGACAATTACAATCTTTAACATCCTGTAGGTTTTCAACAACAACAATTGAACATACTAGCAATTTCTAGCATGGTGTAACTTCTAGCAATTCTACCAACTGCAGCTTTTATTGTCAGGATACAATCGAATTAAATAAAACCACACCCATAATAAGAAATAAGTAGTAATGCTGTTACAACGTCCAAGAGAATAATCACAGTGTCCTTTTAGTGAAAGCATCATGGGGGTGGAGGATGGACAGACAGAAGGATAGATAAATGTACCTGTATCTGTTTGACTGCCTCTAGGTACGGAGATAGGCACATGTACATCTCACTTCAACATCAAAGACTCACAGATCAAAAGGGAGCTTTACTATGGGCAGAGACGCAGAAGCTGTTTCATGTATACCAGTAAAGACAAAAGGCAAATCAAATACAATCTACACCATGAAGAGGGGCATTTGTTTTGACATTTTAAGGTCTTATCCACAAGGGAAGAGGACTTTCCCCAAACTATATATTTTTTTGTTGTTTCGAAAAAGGAAACATGGCATAGTTTCAGGAAAGGCAAAAAAAAAGATTTCCTCACTCAGCGACCTGTTTTCAAGGTTTCTGTCATCCCAAAATGCAATTACTGTGTGGACAGAAAACTTAATTAGAAAAAAAAATTAATTAGCGGCCTCATCTTAACTGATATCAAGTTGCAGCTTACCAAATTGACTGTAATGCCTCTTTACACAAGTGCCATTTTTGTCTTTTGCCCTTCCTACCATGGTCTTGTAGTCTTCTAAAGAGTGGATTTTGAAGTGGCACATGAGATTTTTCTCCTCCCCTCTCATGAGTATTACCCTTACATTCTAAAATCATTTGTAGATTCCAACAACGTTGTCCTCATTACTCACCACCTCATCCAACATTCAGCCGTCCCTCTCCGCATTCCTGTCTTTCCCCTTCTCTCTCCATTGTTTGCAATAAAATAACCTTGTTATTGCCATGACAGTTGCCTTGGACCCTACTCTTTTGGGCCTACCTGGTGATATAAAACACACTTTTTAAAACAAAAGCACTGGCACATACTGCAGCGTAAAATCAACAGAGATTTGCTCTCTCCCTTGAGTTCAGGCTTATTAAAACATTGGTTATAGGGGACCTAAAGACAATGTTCTTATTGTCCATCTTCTAAACAGGGATTTTTATCCTTTCTCCCATTTTATTTCAATTCCCTTGTGTGAAATAATTTGGTTGCAACTGTCAAGAATATTGCCCTTATATTCTAATTGTATTTGTGGATTCAAACACAGTTTTCTTTCATTATGCACTACTTTATATGCTATCCAACAAGCAACCATCCCTCCCTCTCCATCTTCTGCAGCAAAATAACCTTGTTGTTGCCATGACAGTTGCTTTGAAATCTGTTGTTTTTTGGGTTTGCAGTATGTGTCGGCGCTTTAATGTGAAAACCATGTTTTATATCAATCGGCATGATCAAAAGAGTGAAGGAGATTCTCTCTCCCTTGACTTCAGGCTCATTAAAACATGGGTTATATGGGACCTAAACACTGCAAGTCTCTGACATTCCGGGAGCCAACCTCTTAAAAACATACAGCTCTTACACGGGCGATCAGAGTGAATCATCCTCACCTGGGAGGCCTGGCTCATAAACAGCACTGTTTGTAATGTAGGGACCTAAAAGCAAGTGCTAAGAGACTGTTCTATTAAAAAACTGTGCCCCTAGGTCAGCTTCTTTATTGTTAGGTGACATTTTAGTGGCTATAGTTATGAGCATAGTGTCAGCAGCAAAAGGGAAGTTAGTCGGTGTAGTACAAAGTGCAGCAAAGTTCATCTTAGTAAGCAGGTTCCACAAATCCATGACTAAAAATTGTCAAAAAGTCGAACACTCTTATCCTTAATATGACCCAACCATGATATTCCTGAAACTAAACTGTGATAACTTAAGGATGTTGTAATGACAATCATAGTGAAATATACAACGAATTATATACATTATATTGTCATTATATATTAATAATAAATTACATGGAATCCAAAAATTATATTTGGAAAAGTCACATAACACTATCATTTTAAGCCTAATTATTTGTGTTATAACAGAATCTGACCAAATTCATAGGCAATTTAAATAGTTGCTAACAAATAAATATCCTTCATTTAACATTAAAAAATCAAATAAATAAACTAGGTATTATCTGAAAAGCAAGGAGTATTTTTAGATCATGTAATACAGATCATAAATAGTAGATTGTGTATTTTAGAATGTATTTACAGAGTGCTGCTTTATATCCCCATACAGTATATGAGATGTATATCAGTATGTATAAAATAGAGATCTTTAACACAAGGTCTCAAGGTTCAAGAAGGTTCAAGAAAAGACAGAGGCTGTGCTCTCTCGGGCCCAGCTTCAGAACATTGTCTACAAACGAAAGAGGGGATCTTACAGTATTCCTGAGTTCTATGTATGTATGCTGTACAATCCTACTGGGACAAGGTAAAAAAATATCCCAAAAAAAATTGCAAGCCTAGCAAAAAGGTATTAGAAAGGACATGGACACATTGTGGAACTATCGTCATCTTGATTAAATCCCCAGCCTCTCCAAACATGAACATATTCTTCCTTTTGGAGACTTGGTGTGCTATTGTGTTTGGATGTCGAGAAGAGTTACTATATTTCAGCAGGTACATTGTGTCAAGTCCTAAGACCAACGTTAACACATAATGTACTGTACTTCAGCCATTCAAAATATAGCATATGCACCAGTCATATCACAGTGTTAGTATTAAAGTTGTGCTAAACAATGTGATTCAAAGGAAAGACACAGCATAATTCCACAGTATCACAGGATAACACAGAGGGCCACGTTTATTTGTTTTTTAAATGTAACTTGTAAAATGTAAATTCAAATTCAAATCCTCTCACACATAAAGCAATAAAGACTGAACATTATCCAGAATATTTGTGACAAACCGCTTCATTATTAAGACAGAATTAAAATGTTTACTATAAAGAGTAGATGATTAAAAGAATAAATAATACTAAGCAGAATTTAATACGTACAGTAAGAGCTAAGGATAATATCGGATGTCATGGCGCTATTATTTCTCACCTAATAATTCATAAGTCTACTGTCTCCTTTAAAATATACGACTATTAAGTTGATATCCAAACTGAGTCAATCTGGCCTCAACACCCTGAGGCTCAGGATCTGTAAAATATATTAGCATTCCTCTTACTTTGGGACCCAAACTGAGTGCGTGTATTCCCACACGCCGCAGGGCTCAGACTGATTAAAACACATTAGTACTGTTATCCGTGGCACCAGCATAAGCAGGCCGTGCAGATCCTTTTAAAACGTCTGCTTGTACAGCTCCCTGTCTTCACAGCATCAGCCCTTATACCTGCATTTCTTTCTGTGGCGACCATGGAAAATTGGATGATAGTTGACACGTGCATTAGCTTGACATCATGACAAACATTCACTTTGGATAACGGCACCACCCAAAAAGCTCCAGTTCATCTTCATTACCGTCCTCTTCCTCTCTCTGTCTTGCCTCTCCCTGCCAGTGTCTCCTCTGCCTACCACTTCTGTACAGCAACATGTTTGTTGTGACACTGTTTGCGCCTCCATCTCTCATCACACAATCTTCATTACACTCTACGCCATCTGTCTACCTGCCAAGGATGTTTTCTGTTTTCTTTTGGTTTTTGTTGCTGCATTTAAAGGGGACATATTATACCCTATTTCCCCCATTAAAACAGTTCCCTGGTGTCCTAATGAACATGTCAGTGACATGCTTTGGTCAAAATACCATAAGGATGAAGAATCATAGTAGTTCAATAACCCTGCTAAACCCGCCCCTTTCAGAACGCTCGGTTTTCGTGCATGGTCCCTTTACATGCAAATGAGACACAGGCAAACACACACCCACTTCTTCCAGGGGGTTTCTGATTTGTCCTCTTTACAGCGCTTTACAGCTCTATTCGTCTCCCCCTCCCCCCACTAGTTCTCTGACAATATCAACATGTCAGCGTGCGCAGAAAAGAGTGCCGTCACAGGAAGAGACGTCCTCCATAAAGATCGAGCCGAACACTGCCGAACTGTAAATCAGTTAAAACACTTAGGAACAGCACCGCTGATCGCCACCGCTGATCGCCAGCGGCGCACGGCGAGCTGAATAAACTGCATGTTGCTGTATCAGACCGGAGACTGTGCTCCGGAGACTTCCCCACCGCTGACCAGTTCCGGTGCTCCGGTGAGCTGGCGATCAGCGGTGGCGAACTGTGGCGGCACCGCTGATCGGCACCGCTGATCGCCACCGCTGACAAGCTCCAGTGCTCCGCTGGCGATCAGCGGTGACACAGAGAGTGCAGCACCGCTGATCAGCGGTGGCGATCAGCGGTGACACAGAGAGTGCAGCACCGCTGATCAGCGGTGGCGATCAACGGTGACACAGAGAGTGTAGCACCGCTGCACAGAGAGTGCAGCACCGCTGATCGCCACCTCCATGACCGTCTGTGCTCCGGTCATGGAGGACGTACTGAACAAATATGTTTAATTAGGACGTGTCAGAATGGTCAGTTATGAGCTCTGTGCAATCTTTTCTTAACGATTTGTGTGTTTGTACGTCGGTGAAATACGTCCCCTGACTAAATACAGCGACCGCTGGCCGCAGTCTGATGTGAAGTGGTGCGAACACACAAACGCACGTTTGCTGACTTTATCCGGCACATTAGCTTCATATATAAAATCCTCGGTAAAACACAGTGCTCCACTGTGCAGCCACCAACAGCCCACTTGTCCCTCCGCGTTGACATAATACCGCTCTTCCTCGCTCGCCCGCACTCTCGCAGGGACAAGGTGGAGCTAAGGTGGAGCTAAGGTGGAGCTCGCGAAGTAAACTTACTGGTGGGGCGGTAACATTCGCGGTGAAATGCGGATGCTGCCGTCATAAGCGCAGGGAATTCAACATTGAGTGTTTTATCGCCTATACACTAAGCGGAACCACGAAAACATGACTGAGTATTCTTTTTCCACACTTTGGCGACTGGTAGGGCCTCCAGAGTCCCAAATATCAGTATTAAAATTGTTAAGTTGATTTTGCATAATATGTCCCCTTTAAGCTTTGGTCTGTCAAGGCTTTTGACTCGAGATGACTAAAATCTTAGATGAAGCTTCATTGCCAACTTTTCAAGAACTCCAGTATCACAGATTTACCAGAAAGCACATACAATCTACTGTATGTACTGTAGGTTTAGTCCAAGTGTCGATGAATTGCCATGATCGGGACCAGCGCTGGGTTTAACCTATCAGAGTTCACTGTGCACTTAAAATCCTCGAAGATCGACCAATGTATTGCAAAACAATTGAAAAAAAATATGATAGTTATAATGCTCCCGGCATGATTTTTACAAGTTTGTAAACAGCTGCAGAGGACATCTTCAACTTGCTGATATAGCTTCCTTTCATCTTACTACAGAGAGTCACTGAGAGTTTACAAGACCCTGGAGGGAAAAAAAATGTACGCGGTCTGGCTTTTTTCTCTGTTTGGATTTGAATTAGGGTTGTTTGATCGCTGTGAATCAATTTCTAGTTAGGGTGTAGTGATACCACGTTCCAGTATTTTTGTTGTTTTTTCATCTGCGCGTCACAGAGGAAACACATGGCTACTTAACATGCAGTCGCTACTACAGAGGCTCCTTACTGTCACTGCTGCTTCTAGATCTTGCAGAGTAGATCTTGGTAGATTGAATGCTAACCACAAAATATGTTGCTTGTGGGTTTCCATCGTTTTGGCATCTTCTGCTCGCTGTGAGCACAAGAGTGGAAACCAACGGACACAGATCAAAATGCCTCTGTACAACAATTGGATAGATCTACAACCAATCAGACCATCACCATTCATGCTTGTTGTAGTTTTTTTTTAAGAGTGATGGCTATCTAGTAATAGCATCTAACAACTTTTGCCATACCAGGCTCATCCAAGTCCACAGCTCACCCAGGCTAAGCAACAGCCAAATCCAAAGACAGCTGCTCTTGGGTGGTTGCTATGTTGGATGTATACAAAAGCTGCTCGATGCCACTTCTCTGTCATGGCGTTAAGCCCGCCTTTAGCGCGCCATGGGACAAAAACCCTTATAAAGGAATTTTCAAAGTAGGCCAAAATGGTGTCGTTGCCAGATGGATCTGCAGAACAACATCAAATCCCTGGCAGACTTGGATGACTTCACCCAAGCTACATCTCTCACAACCCTCTCCAAGATCACTTGGTTGCTCTTGTTTTCTGGTTTCCCTCCTTTATTTCATCCTATCATTTAATCCCTTGCTTCCTCTACTTCCACTGCTCCAACTCCAGTAACCGGATCTATTTTGTAGCTGCAAAGTATTTTAATGACCATTGTAATTTTGATTCACCTATTCCCTTGCTGCTAGTTCGCCCTGCCTTATTTCAGTTTCATCCTCTTGTCCTTTTCCCTTTCCCCAATAGTGTCTTTGTGACATTTGGACAAACTTTTCACCGCCCTTTTCATTTGTGCATCTATTCCCAATTCACCTCTAAAAAATCTTCTGTATGCATTGTATGACTTTCCTTCTTTTCCATTTCCTCGTTACTTTATACACATTTAACAGCAGCCATGTTTCCCTTCTTGTGCTCTACACAGTTGCTTACTTGCCTGATTCACCTGATTCGTTTCTTGACATTTAGTTTATATACTTATCTTCATCTGTCTTCTTCTTCTTCTTCTTCTTCTTCTTCTTCTTCTCACCACTTCTGTTTTAATTACTATCATGGTTAATTTTCTGCATCTTTTACAGATATCTTTTGCTTCTCAGTGTGAACTAATGAAAATGTTTCACTGGCACCATGACACTATTTCTTTAATTACCGCATAAGATTACCAGCAGTAATGAGAATCTTAGACACTTTCTTCTAAATGCAGAGTAGTGATACTCTGACATTGAATTAAATAGTACATTATTAAATACATACAGTATTGTGCAAAAATCTTAGGCCACCATTAGTTGTTTTAGCAATGCCGGCTACTTTATACCACACTGGCTCTCTCAAACCTGGAGGGGAACCATAATTAATGTTACAGGTTAAACTTGTTTGTCCTACTATTTCATGTCGACAAATATCTGCTGTGAAAAAGCTCTTTTATGCCAGGTTTATTCAAGACAGGCTTGAGCATTACATACACATGTTGTACGAGATAAACTCATTGACAGCTTGTTAAGATACAGTATATGACCAACTTTCAGTCACATCATTTCGATCCAAAATTTAACTGAGGTAAATAAAACAAAGCTGGTGGCCTTGTCCCACATGAACCTCAAACTCACTGTGTAGGAGAAGAGAAGAAAATGACTCCATCTTAAATACATCTTTAACACAACACACTATGGTATTGACACAAACTGATTTAATAGTGCACAGATTTGAACTTCCAAACCGAAAGTTTGGAGTACTTGATTTCCATTTGAACTTTCACATCCTCATGTCCCCTTCTTAGAGGTCTGACTGACTTTCCAGTTTGATCAGTGTGAATCAATTTCTAGTTTCTAGTGTAGGTGATATCACATTCCAGTGTTGTTGTTGTTTTTTCGGCCAATCATCTGCGTGGAAACACATGGCTTCTTAACATGCAGCCGCTGCTGCGGAAGCTCTTAACTGTTACTGCTGCTTCGAGAGGTTGTATCCTATGTATACATACATACAAATCCTCTATGTAAACACAGCGGCCGAAAAAGAGTGCCAGGGCATGAGAATAATTGGACACCTTGAGGCGAACAGACAGTAGTTACTTCTGAGATGACTGAACATTATGTGGCTATGTTGTTATTAGCGAGCTCAATAGTATCGTTTTAAAATGCAAATGAGACACACATCGAAACGTGGGTTCGATCAGATTATCGTATTATAAGCTGTAACGGGAGCATGTGAGCATCTGCTATTAATATGAATAACAAACCAACCTGATGTGCTTGAATAATGCGTGAATGACACAACTTTGTGTATGAAAACAATCACGTTTTTTCCGAACCAGAAGCCATGGGTGGACGGCACAGTGCAGTCCCTGCTAAAAGCCCGAGAGCAGGAGACAAACTGGCTTATAGCAGCGCCCGAAAAGAACTGAAGAAGGGCATCCAGCTGGCGAAACACCGGTACAGGCAACGCATCGAGGAACACTTCCGCGACAACAACACCCGCAACATGTGGAAAGGCATCAAGACCATCACCGACTACAAGCGTAGTGAGCAGCAGGCCAGCCACGACCCCACTCTACCTGACACCTTCAACAGCTTCTTCGCACGCTTCGACTCTCTGAGCAGCAGAAGGACTGTACATCTTCCTCAGCCAGAGGTGCAGCACCAGCCTCTCACCCTGCAGCTGCACCAGGTGACGTCCACCCTGAGGAGGATTAACGCCAACAAAGGAGGCAGGCCCAGATAAGGTGTCAGGTCGGACACTGAAGCAGCAGTTTTTCTGGACATTTTCAACATGTCACTGCAGCTCTCCTCGGTCCCTGTCTGCCTGAAGTCCTCCATCATTGTGCCTGTGCCCAAAAAAATCCACTGTCACCTGTCTCAATGACCTCTTCACTCTCTTCACACAGGAATGCTCTGCCATCCATCCCACAAACATGGTTGTAAAGCTTGCGGACGACACCACCGTGGTGGGTCTCATATCCAACAATTATGAGACCCACTACAGATAAGAGGTCCAGCACGTCACACAATGGTGCATCAGGAACAACCTCATCCTGAACACCACCAAAACAAGGGAGGTCATAGTAGACTACAGGAGGTCCAGGAAGACTGAACACACTCCGCTCTGCATACAAGGAGCGGCAGTGGAGCGTGTAGACAACATCAAGTTCCTGGGCATCCACATTTCCTCTGACCTCTCATGGACTGTGAACACTTCGCACCTGGTGAATAAGGCCCAACAAAGACTCTTTTTCCTCAGGAAGCTGAAGCGGACTGGACTCTCTCCTCCCCCCATAGTGGATGACACAGGTCTTGCACTAAGCTGCACTTTATATTTATATTTTGTACATATTTTGAATTTGTACATACATTTCCCTGCACTGTTCACCTGCATTATCTTATCAATATCTTGTTTTCTGTTTTGTTCATTTATTTATTTATTTTTTTAATTTTATTTAGGACATTTCAATGTGGGCTGAGAGTCTCGGGAGGAAATTTTGTTATGCTTGCATAATAACAATAAAGAATCTTGAAGTATTGACTGTGATGCTAATGATTTAGAAACTAGCTGAGAGTAACAGCAACAGACTGATCCATCCACACTACAACACAGAGCCACTTAAATGTATTTTATTTTATTTTATATTAGAAATATGTATCTATCTTTGATCCTTCTAACTTAAGTATATTACCGTTCTTGTAGGGCTGTAAAGTCCCAGTCGACTGGTCGATTTATGAGTCGATATATTCTGGCTCGACAAAAAGTCTGATTGGGCGATTTTTTTGCCGTGTTAATTTCATACAGTCTATGGTTAATTTGATTTCACCAGGAGGAAAGTACCAAGTGCTGATGGGGGTGTTATCAGAGCTTTTAGAATCTGTAAATAACTCAAAATGTCCCTCAGCCTACTTGTTCCTGTTTTTCACAGGGAAAAAAAATCAAAGCAAATGCTTTTAACAAGACTGAAACCTCATGTTTATCTTAAGCTTAGGGGGATAAAACATTTGCTCATTACTGAGGATACTTTGTGTCATATTGAAGAAAGCAATGTGTTGGTTTGAACTGATTATTTTTCTTGACTGATTTGTAATCTTTCCTTGATGAAAAACTTGTGATTTGTAAGCATAAATATTCTTTATGTGTTCATAGCTTTGGGGGAGAATTGTCCTCCCCCTTTTCTTCCTGAATACTCACCCTCAAACTTCCTTCTCTTCTGTGTCTCTCCCTTCCTACTGTCTGGTCAAACAGACCATTTGGGACATATCACTAATTAACACCATCAATGAAGCCTGGTTGCTACGGGGACTAAACGCAACAACCATCGGGTAGCACGGTGGTAAACAAATAGAGTGTGTCATGAATGCCAGCACGCACAATGTCTGCGTCTTTCTCATCCACACACACAGAGATATGAACATGGAGGCTAGCACATGTTCATAGAATTAGCACAGATATGCACACATGCAGGCAAATACTTGGCAGCAGAATTGCACTCCAAAAAAAAGGCACAATAACACATACAAGAGCACTTCATTCACTCTCACACACACACACAGAGGCTTTGAGTGTCACAGCATCGGCTTGCCATGTCTGGGGAAACAGGATGATTAATCACACTCTGTACAGATGGCCACACTGGGGGGAGAGAGAGAAGAGGGGAGCTGTCTTCACCATCCCTCACCATCCATCCAACATTTTCTCTCCATCTCACTCACTTTCTTTCTGTGCACTCTCTCATTACTGCTCTCTGTTGACCTCCCTCTCTCTTATACTAGATTTATGAGTGGCCCACTGTTGTGGATGACTGGCATTAATGACATTCAATCCATCTATTTTAAATGTCTTTTATGAAAGGCTTAAACTAACCCATGCACATAGGTAATCCTCCAAGCTGCCCCGTTTGAATCCAAACGTCTCGAGCCCACATAACTCACATACTGCACAAATCATTAAACACGTGTCTACGCCGATCAGCCACAGTAAAACAGCTAACTGGTTTTAATGTTGTGGCAGAGCAGTGTGTGCTTCTCGGCCCTGTTTTAAAAGGAGTTCCTTATTAACCATCTGTTCTGTAATTTAAAACTTATTCTGATTCTCTGTGGCTTCATGGCTTGACAAAGTCAAAAACACACTGATCTGCCACAGTCGTTAAAACCACTTAACCATTTTAATGGTGTGGCTGATCGACGTGTAACGATGCAGCTGTTTTGCAAAAAACGCGGACACAAGTGCGATGCATATAATTTCATTATCTCCTTTACACTTACAATCCCACAGCTCTCCCTGCACCTCTGACACCAGAGCGGGGCAATGAGGGTGACGTGCCAGAGCAATGAATTCTATTAAAGCTGAGTCATCCTCGTCCGCACTCTGTCATTTAGATAGAGAACAAGACAAAAGGTGCAATATACCACTGTATGAAAAGGAAAACCTTTGGTTACATCTGAGACATAATGCTTCAACACATCTTAACCCAGTGGGGTCAAATAGAAAGTTCTTGGAAAAGCCCATTTGTTGGACTTTTGTCTTAACTTTGTGAAAGACAAGAAATCCTTTTCTCTACAGACCTATATATCCACACCGTCCAACCCAGCTAACAGCAGACATTGTCTCTGCGAGCACACCACAGAGACATCCAGAAGACCTAGACTTACATGAACTCAGCTGTGCTGAGATTTAGCTTTCTTGTAAAATTGAAAACTGAGCTAGATTCAAAGGTGTTGTAGAGCGGAGCAGGCAGAGGGAACTTGAGTGTCCTTGATACACCAAGACTAACCTTATTAGTACTGCACTCACTGGACGACGGACACTGCCCTTGAGATAAAAATGCATACCACGCACATTTCTGTAATTCATGACATGTATTGACACCTACTCCAACATATGTACCTTGAGGTGTGGTGCCCGATTAATTATTGACTTTATTATAGCCAAACAGCGATCAAAAAAATATATACAATGGAAACACATTGGTGTAAATTGGGTTAACAACTGAAACGGACACATTCATGCATATATTTTTTTAAATAAAGTGCATACCAGCTACACAGTCAGTATATAGAAAGAACATAGTCTTCTCATTTGAGAAGCCAAGCATAGAAGTATGGAATAATTGAGACACTCTCAATCGCCAGTTTTATGTCTTTAATCCAGTACTTCTCAAATAGTTGGGCGCGGTGCGGTGTGTGTTACTGCTTGCCCCGTCGAGTTGCAGAATAGAGCTGTACCCGAAGTATGGCAGAGGAAGAGTTATTCCCTCCAACAAAGCGCATTAAAGCAGCCGTGTGGGAATTTTTTGGCTTATCGTGGATTTCGTGGATGACGGTTTGCCAGCCTGATAATCATGCCACAGACAAATTGCTGTGAACATCTGGGGGATAACCACCCGGCTCTGTACGCCAGAGTAAAGGTAAACGCACAGTAACTGGGTTAAATGATGTTAATGTTCAAACGTAACATTGAATTGGTAGGAAATGAAATGTTAGCAAGTCATTTGCAATGAATTGTGTACAACATGTGTTTGGCTTTCAATGTAACGTGACAAGTTAAATGGCATTCACTTAATGTTATGTTATAAGTAACATTAATGTGAACCTCCGTTTCATTTATTAAATTAATTTGTTTATGAAATAAACAAACCACCGTCATAGATACATTTTATATCTGACCACATACAGATGGATGAATTATTAAAATGATTAAAATAAATGTAAACATTTGGTATAGATGACAATTGATGACTTAAATAATTTAAACATTTCCCCTGAGGCATTAATAATTGTTCCCATATAATAGTTTAGTGTATTTGCTACATTATTTTGTTATGTTGGCATCCTATAAGCAGTGTTCATGTGATTTTAAACATTCATAATGTTGTGAAATCAATTAACACGTTAATCATGATAATCATAATATTGTGATTAATTCTCTGACAATAATCGTACCAAGAAAATCTATAATCGTGACATCCCTACTGTGCCCTTTAAATTCACTTAGGTCGTGATGGTGAATCTAGTCTGAGTCCATGATTTACTAAGAGCTAACCATGAAATCTGTCTCTCTGGATCTGTGGGGGATGGATCCAGTAAAAAGCTCTCCGGTTAGCCTGTCTCCTGGCACTACATCTATCCACCACCTCACTTTGATGATGAAAACAGTAGAAACTTCACTGGCATCTACACACTCCACCTAAACATTATACTACTGACATGTTAGGAGGGAAAACAAACTATTTCAACAGCTTTTGAGGAACTGAGGGAAACATTTTTCAGCAGTGACAAAACATGTTTAGTAGCTTTTTATGTGGGAGTAGAGTCCTGGGGTTACAGAAAGATATTCATCTCATACATGACCTCAGGAAGTGAAATATTTCAGCAGGATAAAAAAAAATACTAAACTAGAGAAGAAAAGTTTCCATTGCGTAGAAACACATTTTAGGGATGAGGAATGGACACGTAGGGATCCTGTGAACCTGGAGCGATTACATTAAACAGCCAGAGCAGGCAGGGACAGAGAATGACAGGAATGGAAATGGGAGCTAATGGGGATAATATGGAGATGGAAGCACTGCAGGGCTTTCTAGCAAAATTATTATTTAAAAGATTGTTTGCAGCTGCAAGAATTTAAACATGTCTTTTAACGTGAATAATGAGATATTAATAAAGATAATACAGCATCTAAGAGGTAGTCATTTGAAATTCAGAAAGATTCAAATCACAGCAATCTGGTGTCAGCAGGTAAAGTTCATTATTGACATTTAAATGGCAATCGATCAATTGTTTTGATGGAACCCGGGGCGAGTGGAACATAATCTGACCTGTGTTGGAGACAACTGTAAACAAAAAAAGTAAGGGATGTCACAGCATCTTTGAGTGAAGTGAATACAATAAACTGCCACACAAATCACAGTCACATATGGTTGACTTCACATACATATGGACTGGGATAAGAGGCTTTATTCAAATCCAATTCTTGCTCATTTGCTAATGTTCCTCTATATTTTATTTTAATTGCCCTTATCCCAGTGATGTCCCATTGAAAAACCCATTCAAACCAGTCGGACCAGCTCTAATTCATAGAGTCAAGAAAGATGAGACTGTATTTCCCCAGTGCTGCACACTGCAGTCACTTACGCCTGAGTGAGTTTAGCTGGTCACTGGTGACGTCTATGGATCAGCTAAATGGGATTGGGAAATGAATTAGATTAGGTGGCTTTCCCAGGCTTAATCTTCTTTCCCTTCTCATCTGACTTTCCTCTTCTGTCTCTCATTTTTACTCATTCCACATTTCCTAGGTCTCTTGTATTTGTCCTTTTGACTGCTTTTTCTGGCATGGTTTTTATTTTACTCCTCATTTATGTTCTAATTAGACTGGTTTATTGGTGCTCCCAGATTGATTTGATCATTCAATTTAATTTAATACACTTTATTTGTCCCCATGTAATGTCCCCATTACATCTGTAATCTTTTTTTTTAATTTTTTTGCATTTATTAGGACTATAACTTCCCGACAGATTGGAAATTGTGTTTTTCTTATGTGGCCCATCCAAAATACAGATGCCATGGTGCTTTAGTCAGTTCTGAAAATTAACTGATCTTCTCTGCACTCTGCTGATGTTTTTTTTTTATTTTCTTATCTTGCAGACTGCTTTTAGGGAAACACAGTGTGACTGAGTTCAAGCTTCCACTGACCTTGTATCTCTTAATGTGTGTTAATTGAAGCAAGACTTCAACTGCAGCTTTGATGCTACTTTCTACACAAAGGATCCACGATGGTTGATGATGCTGGTTTCCAACTAAGCCCTTTAAACTACTACACTCGCTGTCTCATGTCAAGTAAAATCTTGGTATAGAGAAGCACATTACTATTTTAGCACATTAAACCAGTAAAAAATTGTCAGAAAGGGAAGCTCTTGTAAAAATAACAGTTGCTATTTTACACAGCGAAATGACCTGGCCAATGTGAATGCTGCAATAAATGGACACATTCTATACTTCAAACATGCGAATAATCCACAAAAAAAGTTGTATATGATGCCTTATAATGAAAATAAAGAACTATCTACTTTTTAACTAAGCCTAACCCCGCCACTTTTTTTTAATCTTCACAGGTGCAATACCTTTGTGAACTGCTATCTAAATGGACTGTAATGAAACAAAAAAGTAAAATATGTATTTGCACTGAACGATAAGCATGCTATTTATGTTCATTTATTTTCCTCTGTGTGCCAAAACATTTTTTTTTTTCCTATAAATTGACAAGCCTGTCTGAATACTGACAAAAGCTTCCTTTTCAACCCCCAAGGTTGTTTTATCACTTCATTAAATGGGTAAAAAAAGAATGGTCCTCTTAACTTAACCTGTCAGCAGCAGACCCCTCCTCTCTTTTCTGGGTATTTTTCTCCTCACCTCTCTGGAGTGTGGTTGCATTTCTCTCTGGGTGTTTAAAGTCAGTTTTCAGAGGTAGATTTTCTCTCTCACCTTTTCTGACTGCACAAACTCACTTCTTCACCTCATCTGTCCCTTCATATTATCCTTTTGCTATATTTTTTTTTATGCACCGAATCAGAAACACCCCATATACCAAGGTGAATGCAAGAGCCTCTTTTTTAATGTAAGCAAACTATCACATACATGTATGTACAAGCCTATATTTAATGTCACTCAAACGTCAGCAAAGGAAAGAAATACTTGCATGGGAATACACACAGACAGGTAAACTGTAGATGAACCTGTGCCTACAAACACAAACACACAGCCACTAAAGCTACAAGACTCATATGTTGGTGTACTATAGCGAGCTTTGTAATTCATATATACCTGTACATATATATATATATATATAGGGTTAGGGTTTCAGACGAACACTTTCACACATCCTTATAATTGTTTTGTGACAAAAGACCCGATATATCACCAAATATATCAATTTGGTGATATATCGTCATCCCTCCTCATGCAACATGATAATCGATACACCAGGACAAATATCGATATATAAATGAACAACTTAAGATGCTGTAAAGTAAAAAGTCCCTGCCCGTTTCAGACGACGGGTGTCACTACTTGATGTCTGACGGCAACGCTGGTCAAATGAACGATGAGGAAATGCCAAAGTTGAGAAAACAATGTGGCGGCAGATCCAAAATACAGTGGAAACCACATACCGGTGTTCTGTTTTTTTACAAGTTATCTTTGGTCACAAGACACAAGACAACATCTGTCTTTGAAGCTCACTTACAGCACAACGATGTAGGACCATGTTTTTGAAGCCACAATCAAAGATAACGCTGAGACTATTTCACGTTGGGCAACTTCCCTAAGGGTCAGCCCAAAACTGTACAAACTATACAGGGCTATAGAAATGAGACATCTCTCTCTCTCTCTGTGTCTCTCTCTTCCTCTGAGTATCACCCCCCCTCTCTCCATGTCTGTCTGTCCTTTCCTTTCTTCTGTGCCGTCACTCTTCAGAGCACCCTCCATTTCAGTGGAACGAAGGATGAGAGGCAGGGGCCTTCTGCAGGAGCTGATAAAACCATCCTCACGCTCACACACTCACAAATACCAGGGTACACAGAGATACAGAAACCAGGACACCAATACAAAGATCATCATTAAATCTCTGAGAACACACTAAAAATAAGTGAAGACACAGCATTAGACATACAAACACTTACCACAGTTGTGAGTAGTTAAGTGGAACATACGTGGTGAATGAAGAGTGGGAAAAGGGGCAAGAAATGAGGTAGAGGCCTAATGAAAGGAGATGAAAAAGCATCAATGAGATGAGACCTGGAACAAAGATGAGCAGTGGAGAGATGAGGAAGCATGGGGGGGTTAGGCTATAAAGACGAGTGGGTGACGAAGATGCAGAGAGACGAGGAAAGGTGGAATAAAAAAGAGATTTGGACACAAGCAGCCTGGAGGAGAGATTGTGTAAAGGAGAGATGATGGGAAGGGCTGGTGAGTATGTTGTGACATGACGTCAAAAAGCACAGATCTTCCCCTGAACATGTCCAAACTTAACAAAAAAACTATTCTGAGCAAACAGTTGTTTCAACCTGGCAGATATTCATATATACTTAAGCGAACTATCAGACCGGACTGAGGGTGTATTTGTGTATACACTAGCAGAGCGGGGGGACAAGAAGCATTTATCCTGTCAAACTGCAGTAGAGCAGTAGAATTCACAATTCGTGTTTCTCTCATATTCCAACCTGTCCACTTTACTATTGCATCTGATTCAATTAGAAATCAATTATTCTTGCACAAATGCAACAATTAGTGATACTAAATTTGACCTCTACATTAACCCATTCTTATTACACACCAGTAGTGAACACACACACACACTGGCCACAGTGCAGTGGGCATCATTTATCATTTATATGGGGGACTGGATGCTTTGCTCAGGTGAAACCCAGCCCTTGACCTATCATGGGATTTGAACCGGTGACCGTATGGTTACAAGCCCACGTCCTTACCTTACTGTCTCGTCAATTTGAAAAAGTTTACCGTAAATACAGCAATGTTTAAGGAAATGTCCTTATCTACACAAAAGACCCCAAAACTACTCCAGACACGGCAGAACATATGTCAGGCCTGTACATGGCACTGTAGTGCTACTACACAGAAACTGCTGTGTATAACCTTTTTTTGTTGTTGTTTTTAAATAAAGCTAAAGCATTGCAATGTACACAGTCACAGAAACATAATGCAGACAGTCAGGGTCACTAATAATATAAATAATACAATAAATAAAAAAGACCAAACAATCTCCAAACACAAGAAGAAGAAAGGGGATTATGACATCATTGTTTCCCGAGTAATTTATTGTTGTCTACATGAAAACAATGGTGGTGTTTTGTGATGTCCCCACTCTGGGACACCATTTCAAAAAATAGCATTTCAATGCTCCCAAAACACCATTTCCACATGAAAAAACTGAACTCATTTGACCATGTTTAAACACATTACTGTTTTAGGTGAAATGGAAATGTCTTGTGGGCCCAAAATGACAATTCATGGTCCACCTAGTCAAACAAGAAATAAACTGGAGGTTTTTTTTTTTTCTTTTCAGTCCTTACAAAGACCACCAACTGCCTGTGCACTGACAAGACACCAGCTCTGAACTACAATATGCCAACATGTGTTTGAGAAACAAGGGATGTGCTGTGGCTCCTCCCGTCATACTAATGCAGGAGTGTTCTCTACAATGGCTCCCACTGATAGTAATCCAGGAGGCATAATTCAGATCTCTGTTTATCTATTAATATGCAAGGAGACTTCCTTGTCACCAGGTTTCAACTGAGTGGCCATGCTCTCAGAGGAAACACACTGCTGCTGTTGCTGCTTCTGTCACCAGCACCAATTAAAAGTTTTGATTTGCCACAAAAAATAGGTCACATTCATGTTGTGATTAATCTGTTTGTTTGTTTTTTGCAATTGAGGCTCACTAAATACAAAACCAGCATTCAAGATAGATTATTTTAAATGACATAACTTCATTAGCCGGTATTAAATACACTACACATGAATAAAATCTATTTTGAGCATATTTAAGTTATGGGTAAAACCTTCACTGATCTACATTAACCATAATATCAATAGATATGACTGTGGATGGTATTCACCATTGTTTGAAACCATGCAATTGTATGAGCCTTGAAGATAGAGGAAAAAAACCCTAGCTCTCATCTTCATATGGATATATTTTTGATTAATTACTACAGTAAAAAGATGAGTTCTATCTCTTCATACACTTCCTCTCCACCTAAAAAGAAAATGTCTTAATGGATTCAGGTCATGAATAGTACCCCGCCTTTCGTCCTATATAAGATAAGATTGCTCAACAAACAAGAAAAGAATTGAATAACAGAATAACAAGTTTGATGCCTCAGAAAAATCAGATCTATCTAAAGAGATGGAGGGAAGGAGAGAAGGATCTGATTTAGAAATAAAGAAGTTAGGGAAAGGGGGGAGGAGGATGGAAAAATGAGGGGATAAAAACAAAAAAAAGATTTCCAGGGAAACTAATGGAACGAGAGAGAAGAATATTTTATGAATCCCTGAGTGGAAATTGGGTGTGTTACATTTGCTACTTAAAAAATAAGAAGAAAATAAGGAACAAGATAAAGAAAACACAATATTAAGTTCTATGATAATAAATGACTGAAAAATAGACAGAACGTGTGAATGTAACATTTGTACAGAAAAACGGGTTAAGTGAGTTAATCAGAGATGCTTAAAATGCAATTATGAGAGAAAGAAGGGAAAGATGTAGGAAGACGATACAGGAGATTTATAGCGGGGACAATTGTATACACAAAACTGCAGAAATTGAAGAAAGAATCTTCAAAAACAAATCAGCAACATGAAAGAGAGGTGAGAAGGAGTGAGGCAGAAACCAGAGAGGGGGAAAACATAGACAGGAGGAAAATAACATGGTAATGGGGGTGAATAGAAAACACGGAAAGAAATATGACGCTGCAGAAACAAATCAAGTAACAGAGCAGAGGGAGGAACACAGAGAGACAAGGGGGCGCGACAGGAGAAGACAACAAATGACAGGAAGAGAAATGGCGTATAATAAATACAAAGAAATCATGGCACGGAGGAAAATATGGAACGGATAAGGAGAGATGGGAGAGATAGTGAGAGAGGAGTGACAATGGCGGAGGAATGATGAAGGGAGGAGAGAGAGGATCAGCTAGAAAAACAACATTATGTGACACTGGGATGAGGTGTGTCCATAACAGGGACATTCAGTAGTGGAATGACACCTGTGTGCATTTACATACAATGCCCTGTACACTAATCCCACCCCCCACCCCAGAAACACACTTTAACACACCTCTCTGCTGGTATTGTCTCTCAGTATGTGCTCCTGGGGAAACATGGACATATAATGTTGTTTTCTTTACAGCATGTGAACAAGGCATTCTGTTGCCCTTTCTGAATCAAGTGCTCACATGAAAGGAGCAGCAAATGGGAACGTGCATTCAGTAAAACAGAGATTATTCACAACAATTCTACAGTTTTTCTTTCTTTTTTTTTCAAATTGAAAATCACTATATGTTATTTCTGCTGCCCTAGATTGACGACGATGAGAAGCAGCATGGAATCATGGGAATTAGTGTCTTTTTATTTGGTTCCCCTTTGAGTTTGCACTTAAAGAAAACTTCAAATGCACAGGATAGAATGAAACGAGAACAGACGTGTTTCTTTCTCACTCTGATGTTACACAAGTAATTGGCCCTAGTAGTTAGAACCGAGATGGGTAAAATATATGGAATTACCTTGAATAGAGTTGGATTAAAAGAGTGATGGAATTAACTCAATCAGTCTTCTCTTTTTTGATTTTTGAGAAATTAGGTACATATTTGTTTTACAAAAAGAAAAATGCTTTATTAAGATTGGATTGCACCCAAGTGTTGTCATCACATGAGATGATTTTTACAATACTGACTGTTTCGCTGCTTCATTGTGTGTCTTGCATCTTTAACGTGTGTTATTAAAAGAATGGAGTGTGAAGATGTGATAAGTTTTGGGTTATTGATCGAGCAGTACGACAAAATACTGGCACGAGACCTCAGTGAGGGTGATTTTCTTTCTTTCAATATAATAATAAGACACTGTATATTAAGGTGCCAATTTGCTCAAGCCTAGATTAAATTTGCATCGTATGAATCACAGATGTGGAAATAAAACAATGGAATGAAAAAGTGCTGATAAAAGTTTCTTAAAGTCATTAATATTTCAAGAGAAAATATCCATCCATCTTCTACTACTTTAGATGCTGTGCCAATCTCAGCTGACACAGGGCGATAGGCGGGGTACACCCTGGACAGTTTGCCAGTATATACATTAATTAATAATTATATAATAATTATTAAAGTTCAGTTCAATTCCTGACATCAGAGCCGTATGAAATCTGTTATATATTTTTTGTTCTTATGAGCTGTGAAAGCTAAGTGTTTGTCAACTGTGTTTACAGAACATCATATGACCTAACTATGGTCTGAATTTATGAGTTAGTTTTGAATTTCGCAACTCTTTAGATGCCGTGTTTGTCTCGGATAGCTGCTTAAACGTTCTGACCTCTCAGAAAAAAAATAAAAATTCAGAATAATTATGAAAAAATTCGTCCACAGTGCATAAATCATATGGCCCTACATTAAACTAGGTAAAGAGGTAATAATTACTGCTCATCACTGTACTGACTTCTGTATCACTGCATGAGCTATAATTATTACTATACGTATATTACTCATTACTGTTAATGTTAATATTACCCTCATCCATCCTTCATCTACAGCTTTGTCCTTTTCTGAGGGTCACATGAGGAGCTGGAACCAATCCCAGACGACGTGTTACACCCTGGACGAGATGATGAAGATGATAGTGATGATGATAATTGTTGAGTTATTGATTTTTTAAATGCTCCTGGTCTCTTTCGCTCTATCTTCTTGTTTCCTTTCCATTCCTTGTTTCACCCACCTCTCATTGACTAACCCTCCTCTTCCCTTACCCCTCCTTTTCTCTCCTCTCTCCTACCCCAAGCAGTGGGGGCAGATGTTCGTACATGTATTCCTGTTAAAGGGACGTTTTTTCTCCCCACTGTTGCCAAGTGCTTGCTCACTGTGTTACTGTTGGGTTTCTCTGTAGTAATTGTAAGGTCTTGACCTTCTCTATGTAAAGTGCCTTGAGATAATGCACGTTCTGAATTGGCGCTATACAAATATAATTGAATTGAGACACCAGTGATCCCAAAAATCTATTGCACCGATCTCTTGTAATAGCTTTCCACAAATGGAACTAAGTGCAGTTTAACTCTTGTTCTACAATTTTCAATAAGATTTGGTCTTCAAATGAGGAAAGATTGTAGTGTTATGCATGAGCTGGAGGAAAAGCTAGTCACACCACATTGAGTGAGCACAACAAAGAAATGAAAAAAGACCCAAGCATTTGTCAGCACACTGAATTGTCCAATAGGTATGAGACTAGAAACTTCCTGACTCCATGTCAGTAGTCATGACTGCTGTGGGTTTTTTAATGATTTTTGTGACTAATGAATGAATGAATGAAATTACAAGTGATGTGCTGACACAGAGAGTGGTGAGGAGATGGATGGATGACGTTAATTTGACAATACCAGAAAATACATGAGCAGCAAATTGAGTGGAGGGTGCACTAATGGAGGAAAAGGGAGAAATGACACTCCATAAAACACTGGGCTTATTCAAGCTCATAATTACAATGGCACTGAGTGGTGGTGGTGACGACGGTGGGATGCAATGTATCGCCCGCAAAAATGGAAGAAATTTGACCAGAGATTTCACACAGAGGTACATCAGGAACATACAACGCGTACAGCACTCACACTGTGGAGAGTCAGAAAGAGGAATGTCCACACATGAGCTCCTCAAGGTCAAAGGTGGCCTCTTGGGAAATGACACCCTGTCTGACTGTGTATGTCTGTCCGTACCTGTGGTGCTGGTGGTTTTACAGATGAGGTTAGGGTTGGGTTAAGATTAAGGTTAGGTCAGGTCAGTAAGTATGTCTCCAAGAATTTTTTGTAAGTCAATGTGATGTCCTCTGATGTCATGGAAACCAGACTGTATCTTTGTGAGGACCACAAGAATTCAACCATGGGGAAATTTTTGGTAAATTAGGAAACTTTGTCTGGTCCTAAGAACATTAAAAGGGATGTTATGTGTTAGAATTGGGGTTAGGTTAGTTTTAAATTAAAGATTAGGCATTTAGTTGTGATGGTTACGTCTAAGTGTCCTCAGTAATAATGCAGGATGTTACTAGAATCAGCAAGGCAGCATGTGAGCCTGTGTGTACGTCTCAAGCTCTCTCTTACTGGTTTAATTTGCATTTGCCACATATTGCATATTTTAGTGACCCTTCCACACTTTGCTTTTTCACACTTTTTCATTTGGATTAGAGGTTGATCAATAGTAGGTTTTTAAAGGCAGAAAAAAAAACATAGTTTCGAGTATGAAAAAGCAGATTTTTGGCCACTCACTCACTTCAAAAGGGAAAAAATGATATTCCACACATTTTTTGCGAGAACAATATTCAATACAATTTTGGAGATAACACTGACTCTGATAACTCTGAACAATACAAGACAGCAGTAGCAAGCATCATTTAGAAAATTGCAGAGGTGAATTTACAAAGTTCCTTGAACACTTCAGCAACAGGTATCGGATTTGTGGTAGGGCTTCAACTAACAGTTATTACCCAGACCTGGAGTTTTTTTCAAAAATGGTAAAGCCCTGGGTCAGGTTTGTGTTTTGACTGAGAACAGTACTTTTATTTGTTAGGCGAGGTGTGGGCTGTGCCTGATTGCTGTGTAGTGTGATTTCAAACCGGGTGACAACATCAAACAACACAACGGACAACAATCAACAACTGAGCAGCTCTTTTTTCCTGCTCAGTTTGTGGCTGTTTGTCTCAAAAAGATGTCAAGCTTTGTATTAAGAGTAGACTGCTGGTGTTTGCCTCAAATTCTATGGGATATTTACACTGATCGCAAGGAAGTGACGTTTTTCTTTTGACTGCCATAGGTGGAGCCAGTCTAGCTCTAACATTTTACGGTCCAGTACCCCAAGGGAAGGGTGCCAAAGAATGGCGGCTTGTTATTTTGGTGCTATTCATAATGGAAACGCAAAAAATAAAATGTACCGTACTGTTCCACTTGATGAAAACATGACTTAAAATGACATCTCTGGGTGCAACACGCTGTGGACACAGCATTGTTTAAACAAGCTTCCATGCACTGGATCTTTCATAGATAGATATGGTTTAACTTCACCTTTTGACACTTAATCATCTGGAAAAAACAAACAAACACATACAGTAAAAGTGGCCCTTAAATGAGCAATTAAAGCCAGTGACAAATAGATTGTGTTCAGCATGCAACTAGCCAGTAACAACCATGGCTGCGGAGCCTCCATGCAGAGTGGTACAGTGGAGGCAGCAATTATCTGAGTCTGCCGAGGCCAATAGGTTGTAAAATGACCTTTCCGAGCCAGTTAATCTGAACTAAATTGATACATCTGTTGACCACTGGGTTAGACTGCGGGGAAAACGGGATTTTGCTAACAAACCAGGAGGAGTGAATATAAGACTCACATACGCGTTTCCTCATTAACAGTAAGAACATATTTCTCAGCGTAAAGAACATTTTACACTGAGATTCAAACTTAACCACCACCTATTGCATAATGCAGTTGACTGACAGCTTCATTAATGGAAATGGAAATGATAATGGCGACAATCACTGTGCTGCCAATAGGAACCAACATGGGGGTGTGGGATGTTTAGGTGTGCAAGAAAAGGTGTTTACGGTGTGTGAAGCAGAGCAAACACACTTCCGCTAATTAGGACTCAACCTATTTTCGGAACTCAAAATAGGATGGGGCATGTACACATGCAAACAGTGCAACTCCCATTCACACACACACACGCGCAGTGGCATTGTAAAACAAATAATAATATTTTACATATTGATTGACACATGCAAATGTGTTTTAATAAAGACACTAACGAAATGAGGAGGTGGTGTGCTGGAGGAAACAGAAAGTCTGACGAGTTGTGAGACGACTGATTCATGAGATGAATAAAAGTAGAAACAATTTCAACTGAGATTCCAATTTAAGTTGACGAGGAAATTAAAGAGAACAGATGAACGTCCACTGAATGGGAATGTGAACATGTGACATTGCAAGGAAAGGAGAAAGACATGCTGAGTAACAAGGAGGAGGTGGAAAATAGGATCAGCTGGATTTGGACATTGTATCTTGCTGTCTTTTCTTTTTAGGAGACAGTAGTTTGGAGAAAGGAGAGGAAAAACACTGCAGGGTAGAAATGTTTAGAGGTTCAGGGTGGGAGAGATCAATACATGAATGTGTGGAAGGAGGGCAGGGAAATCGGAATATTGTTGTATTGAGTTGAAGGGAGAGGGAGGGAAGGATTGATTGAGAAGGGGGAAAAAATTGTGTAAACAAATTTGATGACAGGTCACAGGGCTGGGCAATATATGAATAATATTATATCAGGACATGAGACAATATATGGTCTTAGATTGTGGATATTGTTATATTGTGAAAAAGTATCTGTGATGACATTTCCTGGTTTTAAAGGCTGTTGCATTAATAAATCATATTTATTATATTGAAAACATTTGTAAAATACAATAATTATATATTGATTAAAACTATATAATAGTATATATATAGTATATATAAACTATATATACTAATTCCATTCTAAGCCTAAATATTTGTGTAAAAGCAGAATTTGACTACATGTGGTCAACACATGTAAAATATCCTTCACTTTATATTAAGAAGCCAAAGAAAGAAAACAAGCAGGTATTATCTAAATGAAAGGTAATAACTTTTATTTCAGAGTATTGTCTCTTTCCTTTGAGAAGCACAAATTTCTCTTTACATAATAAAGAGAAACAACGTGTAGTTTTATATCCTCACATATCTCATATATCGGTTTATAGCCTTAAAATATCCAGATATTTCCAAGCCACATCGCCTAGCCTTACAGAAATACTGACTTGATTTATATTGTTATATATATTGATATCAAATGATTTACCGTGATAAGATTTTTTTCTCATATCACCCAGCAGTTAAATGGAGAGAAGGGGTTTATGCTATCAGATGTAAAGCAGATCAAGACAAATAAACTCACAGCCTCTTCCATCGCTCTTTTACTTCTGCTCTAACTCATTAAATTGTTGTGTTTTCGCCTGCAATCTAACACAAAGCCATGTTTTTCCCCCACCTTTACTTTATGGAACTATGATGATGTGCACCTTCAGTAGATCATCACCACCAACTGATCCCTCTGTTAATATATACAGGCTTCTCCTCTAGTGCTGCTTCACTATCAGCTCCACATCTCACAAAGCTAATCTGATCTCAGAGGTTATACATCAAAAAGGCTGGTGTGGATGCACTGAATGTGACGAGTGCCTGCTGAAAAAAAATTGATTAAAATACAAAATGTCAAGGTGCTGCATTAATACTCTCCACTCTCCCCCTGCTTGCTTGATCCCAAAACCATGCAGTCCATCCCTCCCTGTCATTCTGTCAACAGGGCTGCCGCTGTCCTCCTGCTATGACATCCATCACTCTCCATCCTTGTTACCTCGTCTCTGCTCCACTCCAGTCCATCCCTCCCTTTCACATCGTAGGCTCATCTTTTGTTTTCCTGTGTGCATCTTTTCCAACCCTCATTTAAATACACACTATTTTGTTTGTTGCGTGACATGACGCCTCACATGCTGAAGCATTAATATCTTTTTCAAAACAGCTTAATCTGAATTGCAAGCATCTTGATGGTCCAGTGTGAATAGTTAAGAGAGGGTTTGTTGGCAAAAATCAAACATAGGCATGTTTGTAAAACTCTCTTCTTCCTCTTCTTCTTCTTTTGGCTTCTACCTTTACGGGTGGCCACAGCAGATCATCTGCCTCCATCGTGTCCTATTCCTTGTTTCCTCTTCTGTCACACCAACTGTCCTCATGTCCTCCTTCACAGCATCCATTCTCTGCGGTCTTCCTCTTTTCCTCATGCCCACCATCTCCATTATCAACATCCTTTGTCCAATATGATCACCCTCCCTGCTCTGCACGAGACCAAACCATCTCAAACTTGTCTCTCTTAATTTATCTCCCTCCAATATGCTCATTTGTAATCCTGTCCACCCTCGTCACTTGTTGTTGTTTTTAAAAGTGTGTAATTCCTCTTCAAATAACACTGCTTTTCGTCGCCTTAGAATAAAACTCTTACATCTACTTTAAAGCGGAACTATGCAGGATTGTAACCCTAATTTGACAACTGTGGTTAAATGTCAGGAGAATTTTTATAAAAGTGAGGATGAAGCCGTAGACAATGGACGGATGAATGGATGTTCACGGTGGTGTCGCACACCTCCATGTTTTTACAACCAATAATCCAGCCAGAGTGTGCATTTTGCATCTTGACAGGCGAAAACAAAGAACGACGACACATTTTCTGGTACATGAAGGCCACTGTATCTCACCATGAGATGTCAATAATGCTGCTTTCACACTACGTGGCACCGGCACGACTTGATTCGCCTCGGCACGGCACGCTTATTATTTTTGCGATAGTACCTGGTACTTTTTTAGTACCTGCTCTGACAAGTTTCCAAGTGAGCTGAGCAGATACTATGCGTGACCCCATCAGACTGTTGGCCACTGATTGATCAGAGCTCCATCACTGGAAGAGGAATGAGCAATTCATGTAACAATGCCAAACTGTAGATCAAAAAAAGACTTAAAAATCCTGAAAACTTGCAATACTTGTTAAACATTTACCACGGATATGTCAAAAACGAGCCGCATCACAGACTCTGCTGCAGTATATCAGGGCAGTGACTGTGTCAGACTGAGTCTGGAGGAAGTACTGAACAGATCGTTTTAATTAACTGATTCTCATGATTCAGTACACCGATAAACAATTGCCTTACAAGTCACTAGTATGTGTGTGTGTCGCGTATAAATGAAGTGACGGCACTTTCAAGCAGCCGTGCTGTGAGGACCCTGCCCACGGTGAGGAGGTACTTTACTGTGATTGAAAACCAACCAAACTGTGTAGATCGAGAGGCGAGGCGTGGCGGGACCATGTAGTGGAAAAGAAGCACAATTTTAACACAATGGCCCTTTAAAAACCAGTGAGAAGAAGAAAATCAAGCTGATATAGAGTGATGGAATATAACAGTGACTAATCATTTATGATATGCAGTCCTTGTATGACTTTACACCTTGTATGAATCTTTCTCTACCGATTCTTACAACATTTTGCTCAAGGGGCAGCTGCTGACTTTGCTAAAAACACACTGTGCCAATTAAAAACTGCCATTACTTCCTATTACCCAGTATTGCATGAGGCTGAATTAATATGGGAATAAGAATTTGTATTGCAATTTTAATTCATATACATTTTTTATCCAACTTTAAATTTTAAAATATAGTTTCCAATCCATTACTCTTAAACACTGTAGCTGTAAAAATACACCTGAGGTTTCTGCGATGGCTCATTCATTCATCTATCTATTGTCTTCTTTATCTGCCACATGAGGATCGTGCAGCAGCTGACATAGGGCAAAAGGCGGGGTCACAACCCTAACCCTAACCACAAACAACCATTCACACACACACTCACAGCTACGGTCAATTTAAAGTGTCCAGTTAACCTCCGCGTGTTTTTGGACTGAGGGAGGAAACCCAAGCACACAGGGGAGAACATGCAAACTGTCCACATGCAATTCCATGTGGAGAGGCCCACAGTCAGACTGGGTCTTGCACCTGGGTCTTTTTTGCTGTTAGGCAACAGTGCTAGCCACAATAGCGCCGTGGGGCCTCTGTGGTTCATTTCCCACAAAATAACCAATTGGAGGACAAATCTTGCTCCCCTGCACTAATTCACTGTGTCACACTGTTAAGCTGTTTCCACCATGGTATGGCTCAGTTAGGTATAGCACAGTTTCATCCATTCTTCTCTGTATTGTTTGGTAAATGTATGGAGAGTAAATACTGTTTAATACTGTAGGATGGCAGAAGAAAGGATGAATAGGTAGCATGGAGGCATATACATTACTTCAATACAAATCGAAAGTGGGAGAGTTAGTTGTAAATGGTTTGTATTTATATAGCACTTTTCTATTCTTGATGGCCACACTTCACACAGTTTTTGCCCTTCATCTATTCACTCACACTTTCAAATAAAGAGCATCCAGCACATTTAAGTGCAGCGCTTTTCATACACCATACCCATTCACACAGTGCCATTAAGTGTCTTGCCCAAGGACACATTGGCATGTATAGTGGAGCCGGGAACCGAACCCACAGCCTTCAAGTTAGAAGGCGACTCGCTCTACCACTGAGCTCCCTTCGCCCCCAATAGTGTGATGCGGAAGAGAGTGAAAGGGAAAGGAATCAGGAGGAAACAAGGCAGAAAGTCCTTGATGTAAAAAAAGGTCATGAGCTCTTCTGCAGCGTCTCTCCAGACACTTTCATTGAGAGAAACGCTACACACTTGTAAGCCACAATTTTCACAGCGAGACGTAACGCACCCTGAACGTGACAAGACCACATAATGGGGGTTGTTGCTATTTAAACAGCTCACATTATAAGTGAGCCTAGAATATATGCTGGTGATAAGAATGTGGTTCAGAAATGTTCAATAAATGCTTCACCTGAATGCGGTAAAATATCCATGTTAATGTTTTAGAAACTTAAATGAAATATCTACCCCTGGAAGAAACTGAATGGACTCAAATTCAAGTGAATCTAAATCTGTGTGCACAATACAGGCATTCATTTTCTCCCCCTCACTCAGAAGGCAGGAGACAGATGATTTGTGTGATTGGAAAGCCACTGGTGCAAGTCAAATTCAATCACATCCAATAAGTCAGGAATCACTGTGTTAGTCACTCACTCGGCAGCGGCAGCAGTATTTTTTATTTGCAGCCACCATGACAAGAAGGAAGGGAGGGGAAGGTGGGCAACAGTTTTTTTTTTGTTTTTTTTAAATGGCAGTAACTTTGACATGCAGACAGTAATATCATAACGGTGATCAGCTTCCCTTCTCTGCTCCAGTGTGCTGCTGAGCTGTAGATTTCTGACAGGACACTGAGGGGAAACTGTGCACGTCACACTATATTACTTGTTTCACTTTTTAGCTCCTCTGCAGTGATCAAGAATTCCACATTTATTTCCACCCCAAGCAGATTCCTCCCACGTATAGGTAGAGTCCGGGCTGCACACCAAGCAGAAACCCGGTCGTGGTTATTGGGCCTAAGGCATTTTTTTTTTTTTTAAATCACTGTGCTCTGCTGAGGTCAAACATGCCATTATCTCTCATATTTATCTTTCACAGCCAGTTTGATTTGTTCTTTGCGTCCTGTTACATGGATGTTGTATTTTTACAATTATATCTTTTTTTCCGTAATTCCAAACAGCAACTTTTATTGATTCAAATTGTCTTTCATTACCGTTTAATTATTCGTAAAGTGCTTTGTGGCACAGTTAAGCCCCATAAAAGCCAAAGAATCATTAAAAACACGCTCATTAAAGAAAGGGAGAGAAGTGAGACAATGGGAGAGAAAGTAAACTGATAGAGGAGTGAATGGGTGTACAGAAAATGACCTGACTGTCAAAAGCATCCAGGGATTTGACCTCCTCAATTTAAAGAGAGGTGTACAGAGAGACAATGAGCAATGACATGTATGATGACATACAGCATATATTTGCCCATGGGTGAATACACAGAACACCAGTTACACCTTTTTCTTGATAGGGAAAATAACAAGGACACACTCTCCCATACCATACCATTTTAAACACAAACTAATAATTGATAAACTAAACGCAAATAAATATTTTCAGAGAGAGAGAGATGCACACATTCTTCTCATAGAGATGTACATGAACATGCACACAGCAAAATCATGTCAGCCCACCCACAGACTTCATACGCCTATGTACGTTTATAATTGAACCTCTGGTAAACAGACTGTGTGCGAGTGTGACAGACCTATAATTCAAGTGCAGGTTGCTCTCTGCAGCTGTGTACACACACACACACACTCATGCAGTCATAGACATAATGCATAGGCCTTTACACTAATCTCAACCAACCATCCAACCATCCATCTTCTGCTGCTTTATCCTCCACAGTCGCGGGTGGTGTTGTGCCAATCTCTGCTGACATAGGGCAAAAGGCGAGGTATACACTGTGGACAGGTCGCCGGGTCCATCACGGGGCGACAAACAACCATCCTGTCACACACTCACACCTACAAGCAGCCCACAAAATAATGTTATGTCTTTCCTGCTCCTCCATTGACACACATCAAGTTACCAATGTGGACTTTGACAACACAGAGGCATAACGAGAGGTACAAACTTCCATTCAGTTATGTTTGACATTAAAACCAAATAAAATCATGTATGCTTGTTGGACACATGGAACTGATGATCAAAACCTAACTCGACAGCAAATATCTAATCAGCCAATCACATGGCAGCAACTCAATTCATGTAGGTATGTAGACATGGTCAAGACGACCTGCTGAAGATTAAACCAAGCATCAGAATGGAGAAGAAAGGGGATCTAAATGACTCTGACCACACGGCAGGTGTGAGGGAAAATCTTCCTGATTAAATACTTAGGAATTCATATGAGCAACAATAATTTAAAGACAGTTTCATACAGAAGGCCTGTTGTTCCTAAACTCTCTGGGAAAAGAGATGATAAGACAGGAACCATGCACTGTCAAGGTTGTCTCCAAAGTAACAGTGTGAGTAGCTTGCCACAGCTGAACCTTGGGGAGAGAGAGGGAGGGAGGGAGAGCGAGAGAGAGAGGGAGGATGCAGGGCATCTTGACCCTAATGCACTGTCTATGTGCTTGGTATTTAAGTTTGTCTATATGCATCAACCAAGTGGCAAGTTGCTGTCAGAATCTGAGATGACTGTCTGCAGTGCATTGCCAGGCATTGTCTCTTTTCACCTCGGAAGAATTTTCCCAACTTAACTCATCACTGATCCTGCAGCCTTGGCAACAGTAATCCCCTTAACAGCATGGTTGTTCTTGGTGGTTCTTATGCTAATGTGCAAAATGTCAATAAATAAAGATTCCAGAGGTCATAGGGGAATAGCCCGATTGGTTTGAACCTCATCAAATAATGAACATGGGCTAAACATTTCAACACTGAACCTCGAAAAAAGATGAGCTACAGCAGCAGAAGTTCCCAACACACCAAACCGTACAAAATTAATTATGAATATAGACTAAATGTATACTTTATGTCAACTTAAATAAAGGTGTTGATAATTTATTAGAATTGAAAGAATCATATTGTATAGTAAATATTAAAGTGTAACTATACCCCTGTATATGGGTATCTAGTAACATAATTTGATGATCCAGGTGCTAATCTTCAGATTTTACAATTGAAATAATACATGTGATAAAAAAAAAAAACAGCTCATCTTCTGCCTCTCTCTAGTCAAACACCAGCTACTGCATTTCAAATTTTACACTCTTTTCATCACTCTGTCGCCTTTTTCTCTCCACCACAAACCAAACTCAGCTGCAACTCGGTGTCAGATTTCACTACCAGACCACACCTCCTGCACTGATCCTCACTCTACTGAACGATTCTGTGACCAAATCTTTTTAATTAACTGATTGTGATCATTTAGTAAGTTTGTGTGTTTATGCCACGTATAAAACGTCACAGTGCCCCCATCCACGTTGAGGAGGTACTATAAAGTAATGGAAAACAAAGCCTGACACCAAACTGAGTAGTGCTAGAACTGTACAATGGAAAATATTATTTGTCATAATAAATGTGCCATCATTGAGATGCACATTTGTTCACTTGAAAATGTTTCACTTCAAATTACGCAGGTTGAACTTGACAACTATTAAAATGAAGACTACCTCAATCCTGCCGGTGTCTGGCTGGAAGCCTCTGGCTGGGTCTTCTGTGGTCACTCTGCACTGGATGGCACAGCCGTTCACCCTGATCTTGTCTTGTTTGAGGCCCAGATCGTGCAGACTACGGCCCTCACACACATGGAGCTGGGCGTGCACCAAGTCCACACTGTTAAGAGAATGACAGGAGGGGAGATGAGTGAATGATGAGTGAAATGAATTCATTGAAGCCATGAACAAGACAACTTTTTTCTGGTTAAACCAAAGGCAACAATGCCGTTTCAATATTATCTCTGGCTATTCTTTGGTGGATGTTTAAGTGGGTGTACATTTTTTTCAAATGAATCTTTGATGTAACACAAAAAAGTAACCATCATAAACACCTCACCTGAGAAAATTAAGAAAACTACACTGATAATAATCCAGTTTAATAAAAAGGTGTTATAGATCAAAGTCAAAGGCAACTCAACCCGGGTTGTTTGGCTTAAAACTTTCACTAGTTGTCAACTTGTTAGATGAAAACACCAGACATATTCCTATTTATGTTCATGGTTCAGCAGTTTTGGTTGGATGTTACTGAAAATATGTCTTGTTTTTTGAACACTGATATCAGCCCAATTTCAAATATTTGTATATTAGGGGTGAAGATGGACAAAAAATGAGTCAGTCAGTCAACAGAATCATTTTAAGGAATTTGAAACAGCACAGTATGGAATACAATGTAACATTACAAAATCTTGTTTTGGAAGATTTGTAAATGTACAATAATATGGTAAATTTTAATTCTTATACTCTGATTCTGCACCTGCCTTTTTTGTACATTAGTTCTGTCAGTCTCACTGTAGACAGATATAATCACATGAAGACAATCTTTTCCATTATTTGTTCTGTCACCACAGTTCCAAGAATCACACACATTTGCATCCCTGATTCATTTTGTTAACACATCTCTAAATATGCTTTTGCATCCACAAACATGTGCAAGCACACATGTTCACAGAGACGCTCACATTATGCAGATTTTATTCAGCAATTATTAGAAAGAATTTCAATCTGAGAGGGAGTTAGTTATTTTCTTCCATATACATGAGTTATAACCCTTCATATACATTTTGGCTCATCTGCATGCATGTATTCAAATGTAGAGCTCCGAATGAGACTTTGTGGGTTAAGCTTCATGACCTTGCTCAGTCTATTGCGCAGCCAAAATGTATCCTAAGTATTTTGTCTCCGTTTTCTGGACACATTTGAAATGCTGTGGCTGACAGATACAGTAGGTGGTGATAAATAATCTCGAAATGCTTGTGTCCCTGCCCTGCGCCCGCTGCCAAACATAAACACACACAGATAAGTGGGAAGTGTCTCCGCTTTGAAGAGTGAATGAGACACAGAAGGCATATGAATAAGCAGGCCAGCAATCCTGGATTTTGGATGCCGTGTTGGCTTGGGCCTTTTTTATTGTCTCAATTAGCTGGTGTCCACATTCTGCCCAAACAGACGGACAATTATGCATCAGCCTGGTGTGAAATATGTTGATGGAAAAAGCAGATCCACCCTTGAATACTTGGACAGGCGCTAACCTCATGTTTTTTGTTGGTTGTGTGGACATTTTTTTAGTAGATAGCTCTACCCATGTCTCCAAATAATACAAGGGCAAGACTAAATTAATCACTGGGAGTAATGCCAGCAACAGCAATGAGGAAGTGAGTTATTGTCAGTTTACAGTATTAAAGAATGTCAGGGCAAAAGAATTTTTCTGACATTCATTCACTCATTAACCCATTCACTCAAATTGCATATTCATAAAAGGTGATGCAATATATTACCCATAAGTATTTATGTGTCAGCAGTGATGGGAAAAATGCCCGTAAAATAAATGGCGTTACTAACGGCATTATTTTTTTGCAGTAATAGGTAATCTAACTAATGACCGTTTCCATCATTTCAACGCTGTTACCGTTACTGATAATAAAAAACTATAATTAAACTCAGTGAAGCTGTTTTTATCTGACCGGGCTCTCTCTCCCACAGGAGCTGCAAAGAGCAAGACAACCGCATAAGTGATGATGATTGGCTAAGGTAGAGTAAACTTTCAGACAGAGGCAGAGTTGGGCAGGTGTTCACGAACAAACGCTCACAAACAAACACACACGCACACACAACTGACCAAGAGACACAAGCAGCAATGGCAAGTCCAGGGAATTCAATGCTTATAAAACATCTATTGTGTTTTACTGTTGCGCTCTTATACACACAGTAATGATAATATCTACAATATCATGTTAAATTTGATAGGTGTTTTGTCTCACACAGTCCCTCAGCAACATTAAAATAGTGCCAATTAGTGTACAATCTTTTCTGTAAACAATTTATTCTATTAAGTGTCAATTCATTTCACTTATTTAATATTCAGTTTTATTTTAAATAATATTATGCAATAGTTACTTTGCCCAGTAACTACTTACTTTTATAATGCTGTAACTCAGTTACTTTTTGGGAGAAGTAATTAGTAACTATAGCTAATTACTCAAAGTAACATGCCCCAACACTGTTTAGAAGTGTATAATTGAGAAAAGAAAAAAAAAAAGTGGTTTTCATAGCCTTGGAATACAACTTCTATTAAGGAAAGGGCCTTGTGTTATGGAGGCCGCAATCATGCGCCACCCACAGCTGTACAGCTGCCCAAACAGATGTACATCTGAATCATAAGCTTAGGATGTAAATGAAGAATGGCTTTAGCAATATAAACCTACTGCATAAAACAATGAAGAGGAAGGAGAAAAGGTAAGGACCTATGATTTCTGCAATGTGGAAAATGTGAGCAATAAAAACTGGAATAACTGTGAAACACAGAATTTGTCATCATTTTTCTGAGAGGTTGAATGTTCTGCAGAGACAGAGAGGACGTTTATGCGTGTGAGGACCAGTGTAGCTTCCCTTTCACAACATCTAAGCCGCCATCGGAGACAAACACGCTGTCAAAAAACACACTCAAAACCAAGTCAGGCGATGTTCTCTAAATTCTGCCAGCGTGCACACACACACACACACAGTCAACTGGGCCCATAAAAATATGAGCTACAACCACTTGGTTTCAAAAGCTCATAAGAACAAAAACACAATTACAGCTACAAGCACGTCGGTAGATTCAAGTGTTGAGTTTGTGTGTCTTCAAGTCAAACATTCTTCTAAAAAAGCTAAAGCAGATATGGTTGTTTCTCGTGAAATCCTGCAAACATGTAACCTCCCCGCAAACTCACCAGTATCTAAAGCAAGTTAGAAAAAACACTGGGAGAAACTGTCCTGCATGCTTTAGAGGTTTCCGTGCCCCAACACACCTGATTATTAGACTTCTGCAGTGTTTGCTGGTGAGCTGACCATTTGTATCAATGTTGGAGCAGGGAAACATGTGCTGACGTACATAGTTGCAAGAATAAGTTTATTTTCATTACTTGATGTTGGCTTTCATTCAATCACATTTTAGGATCAATTGCTTTGCCAATTTGGGGGTATGGAGTACGCAAAGGCCACTGAAGATGATGTAGTTGATGTAGTTGATGTAGTTGAGGAGTTCCCCCATAATGTTGCACACTACCGTCTCACCATTAGATGTCACCAATTCATACATGTGTATGGCTGCCAATTTAAAGGGATGGAAGTACTTTTCAGCAACAGCATTTTTCAAGTCAAAATGCATTGGCTCTTTTATTACATATGAATCAAGTTTAGCAAAAAAGTTTTTTTGTTTCCCCTCACATACTTCATCTACTTTGAAAACATGAGGCAACAATGATTGAATGAGGACCCTGGAGGGTTGATGAAATTTATTGTATACTAATTTGATTCTGACAAATTAAAGAGCCTGCAGCAACATCTGTCCCTCAGTGCAGCGAGTTACAGAATGTCTCTCGTATCATTACTGAGTTCCACAATAGGATCCACGTAGCTACACAAGACAGAGGACGAGGGCGATGTGCCTTCAGCCAAGTTAGAGTTAAAAAATGTAACTGATGAATAGAAATGCTTGCTCTCAATAAGCGTAATGACAATAACTACTGGAGAATGTAAATGCTTGTAAAAATTGCCATGCAAAAGTGATACCTATAGAGACAGAATTACAAAGATATTAAATATTTAGATGCCCGGTATAATCTGATAAAGTTTCAAATGTAATAAAAGTGAGGTGTCAATGTCAGAGGAGTTTATATATCCACTGTTTCACATACGTAACCATGTGAGAGAAAGAAGAGGACAAGTTAATCTGTACTTTGCTGACTCTGAGGCACCAAAACATTAATTTCCTATGTTACTGAAACCAATCAACCAGTACAAATACTTATTAAAAGTTTTCAAAAAACTAATCTATGTTCTTGGAGCTTGTCTGACAAAGAACAACCTCCTCTTCTGTTGCAATTCAATTCAGTTTTGTTTGTATAGCGCCAAATGACAACAAACATTATCTCAAGGCACTGTACAATTCACACAATGAGCAAACACTAGGCATCAGCGGAGATAAAACCAAAACAAAACAAAAACTCCCTTTTAACAGGAAGAAATCTCTGACAGAGCCAGACTCAAAGATGTGCAGCCATCTGCCTCGACCGGTTGGGGTGAAGGGAAAAATGGGGGAAATTATCCGTCACTAGCCTAAATACTTCGGTGCTTCTTTTGGATTGGTATGGACATTACACAATGCTTACAATACAGTGCAAATTGCAGGCATCAACAAACATGCCGTCTATTAAAGAGGCTTATGTTTCTGAAAAGACTACTGAAATGCAAGTCCACCTATAATGAAGAATAATTTTTTAGTGTTGCAGATGAGGGAGATTGCAATGTTACCGTGTCCCCGCCGCAACACTTGACAACTTTGCTGGTTTGCCTGGCAGTCACACATTTTCTGGCTGCATGGAAAAGCCACAAAGCTTAAATGGTTTAAATGCCTGTATGAACTCTTCTTTGTCGTTTTCGCGAGTGATTGGATTCCCATGGTATTGCTCCATTTTGTCCGTCATGACGGATGAAATGAATGCAAAGTACGGACAAAAGGCTCCGTCCATTTTGTCTCCGTCTCCTGTGTAGAATGTAAATGGGCCTGAACTAAATCTAACTGTTATAATACAAACAATATAGAAGGATAAAGTACAGGTAATTATACAATATTTTTCTCATGTATTATTTATAGGAATAGGTGTGGCCTACATAACTCATGCATCCCTAATTTCCTTGGATTAAATGGACAATTCCTCTAATTATCCATGACCAAAACCTACATTTTAGGATGTTCTATTTACTTATTCATGAACCTAATCTAAAAGTTGTTGACCACAGTTCCTTCTACTAACTGCATAAGGCATACATATCACGTCAGGTATGTACCCACCAAGCACTGAACCACACAGCAGACCACAGCTTCATTATTTTTTGCCAAGAGCCTCAAGAAATACTCAAAAGCCGTAACATCTCCTGGCCCAGAGTTTGCTATCCATCAGTTAGATGGAAAAAATTCAATTAAACTAAAAAAACGACTTATTAAAATGCAGCATATAAGTGCAATAAAGCTTAAAATAATAGGGTCCTAAATGTAGATTTCGACCTGGAGCCCTTGGACTGGGCCTTAAAGATTAGCATACACAAATAATGTGGCATCTTCCTTAAAGCCTTTGTCATGCCAGCCGATATTTGGGTTTGTTGGTTGTGCATACTTGCCAAAATTACAATGAGCTAAATCAAATAAAACTGAAAAAAAATTCTAAGGCACCATACACTTTTTTTTTTTTTTTTAAAGAAATAGCATGATCTATCAGTAACCTTCTTTTAGGACATGCCTTCAAAAATAAAGTAAAATATGTCAGTTCGTTTGGCTTCAATATTTTCAACATCTCCCTTGCTGCAATGATGTGTCAGAGGTGTGAACCCATTCTTTATTCTTGACACCGTTAAATAATACAGAAATCTTTTAGGGATGTCAGCGCCAATGTTGTATGCCTATTTTCCTGCCTGGCATCTCTGACTGTTTGCCAGCTGTGTCTTTGCTTTAGCTTGAAGCTTCTGAATTGCTGCCAGGTGGATATTTGATCTGCAGTCATCCAAAAGGAAAGATGGGTACCCAGACAAATGTCACAGCGGGAAAATAACAACAAAAACTGTCAATGCTCTGTGATCTGTTCTTTGATGTTGTGTAAAAGAAGTATTTTATGTTGCATTTGACTGTTCTTTCTATAGAAAACACCTTGTTTTAAGCAACCTGTCAAGATGTTGTACACAGCAAAAGCAAACAAAGGCCTCAGTTTTTTTTTACAGTCCAGCGCTGGCCACATAACCATGTACTATTTCATCAAGAGTCTCACGGTGGCAACTAAAGAATCTTTTAGGCACAAGGATGAAAATTCCCCATTATCTGACTCACTTCTATTCTACACATGGATAAAATACATCACCATGGATATTGGATGCAGCTGTTTACCAAATGTTATTCACAGGGGACCCACCTTTTAAAGATGGCAAACTATAGTGACCCAAATCACAACAAAAATCAATAAATATTGTATCAGCTCATGTACAGCCATATCTGTAACACCTGAGATTTTTGGTGAGTTAATTACAACTTCTGCAAATGTGTTTGGGGACCCAAATTCTGTGGGTTCTGACCCAGTCATTGGGAACCACTGGTCCACAGTACAATATAAATTATGCATCTCACCCTATTAAACATTACTCACACATTTTTCTTAGTAAAAACAATGACATTTAAATGCAATTCTCAAGTTGACCTTATGTTTCAGAGAAAACCTCAACATGTGTGCACTCAATTATTCTCTTATGCAAATGCTTCATCGAAGCGGAAATAAAACTTAACACGTTATTAAAAAACGTAAAATACATGGTTGATCTTAAAAATCTTGTCATATTTGTCATGCATGTCTGAAGCATCTTCTGTTTTTAAGACACCCAGTGAGGTTGGCTTTGTTATAGCATATGAAACCATAGGTTGATTTAATTCCAAACCTGGAAAAGCTATAACAATAGCCACATCTATGTGTTTGAGTAAAAGCACCATAATTATACACAATTCTATTATCTGAAAAACCACTCACGACACACACAACTGTCAAAAAATAAATTGCTATAATTTTGAAGTAACTAAACACATAGATTTTTACATGGCTTTTCTCTACATTTATATAATAAGCTGTGCACCTGAAGAAGTCATTGATTGATTTGTGTTACTATAGTAACCAGCAACGCAATATGTCACCTGCTATGGCAAACGGTGTCTACGGGAGTTGGATTTTAGCAAGGTGAATATTTACTCCATGTGATATTTAAATGTCAACATTGTTGTGTTTTTTTTAAAAGGGAATTACAGGTTTAAAAATAAAATAAATTAATAAATATCAACTAATCTTGTGTTGCATTTGGTCCATCCTTGAGGAACCATGTCTCTACAGCACCTACTTTGGATGAAGGCTGAATTCGGTTTGGTTTAAGAAATACATCATGACAAATGTTACTCGACATGCTGTTTAACTTCCGCTTATACCGTATTTTGTTGCTGTTTAACCCTGCTGGTCACATTCACTAAAACATGTGGTGTAATTAATCACCGTGCTTTAATCCTAGCACAGCTGATTCCCTATGAATAAATGGCGTGTATGAATTTCAAAGTAAAAATGTACATTATCCTTTGAAGGGGGGGGATCATCAAAGAATTACTGCAGGTCATCTTCCGAGTCCAGGGGGTAATAAAGGTTTCATTAAAAAGCAATTATATTAAAATGAATTATCTTGTGTGCTTTGAGTTATGTAAGGGGGTTACACTGTCAGGGATGAGAGTACATATAATTCACTGACCTGAAATCCATTACGTTTCAGATATGTTCATTAAAACATACACAAACACAAACACTTAAGAAAGCACTCTTGGTGTTGCCTGCAAGTACTTGCACTGATTTGCACAACGTACCCTCAATAAGCACGTCCCTACTTTATCACAGTACATGAAAACTACATTAGACTAGTGCTCACAAGAGCCCCAGGACACACACACGCACACACACGCCATCTGACTGTCGAGCTCGCACATGCACACAAATTCTGCGGCAAGGACACAGACTCTATCGTTGTCACAGTCTGTCACATGTGCGTACACACACACATACACACACAGACCATGAGGGCTGAGTACTAATTGCATATCATTTTCAGTCATTTCACTCAGCTCGTTAGCAAGGGAGAAAAGGGTGGCTCTGTGCCCAGGAATGAGTGGGGGAGAGAAAGAAAGAAGCTTAGCAAATAGATGAAGGCAGCTTGTTTTGGTCATAGGAAATGAAGAGATAGACAATAAAATATGACAAACGGGTAGGGGAGGTAAGAAAAAATAAATTTCACTCCAGTCTCAAGATGTGCAAGGATTAAGGAGAGAGCTACACATCTCTAATTCACAGCAAGAGCGGAAAAAAATGGGTTGAAGCAGAGGGAGTGGGAGGATAAAAAGCTGCAAAAAGTGTGTGTGTGCGCGGGGGGGATGACAAGTGGGAGTGTTAGGGAGAGTGGATTTGGCCACTCTCAAAAGGGAAGAGGGAATAGAAAGGATTTAATGGGCAAAAGCAAAGGTGGATGGCAGAGGGAGAGGTGAAACATGTAAAGGGAGTTGGAATGACAGTGGGAAGGAGGTATACGATGGATAAATGGGCATGTGGGACAAGTGGGGAAGGGATGGACATGTTGAATTAAGGGGGTAGCCAGAGAAAAAAGATTACTTATAGGGTCAGAGTAGAACATGACAAACTGAGGGAGGAGGCAATAAATAATTAAGGGAAGACAGAAGATTAAGTGGAATTACAGAATGCAGGTGGGGGTTTGGGGGAGATGAGATGATCACAGTGAGCAAATTCAAAGGACAGCTCAGGTTGAACAGTTTGGAAATAACATAAGAGAGGCAAGGCTGAGATGGTCCGGTCATGTGCAGAGGAGGAATAGTGATTATATTAGGAGAAGCATGCTGAAGATGGAGCTGCAAGGCAGAAGGAACAGAGGAAAACCAAACAAGGTGGAGATACTGCCAGATGAACCATTTCATCCAGTTTCCTTCAAAACTCCATGTTAAACTAAGATAATCTCCCAACTCCATGTTTAGTAGCCAGTTTCCACCTTGGAATAGTTTGCTATGGTACAGTATGGTGCTTGGAATGGTAAAGCCCTGGGTCAGAACAGTATCTTTACATGGTAGGAGGGATGTAGGCTGTGTCCAGTAGCACATAGCGTGACTTCGTACTGGAGTGCCAACAATTAACAACCACGCCACCATAGACAACAATTGAGGACATCCAGCAGCTCTTTTTTTTCCTGCTTGGTTTGTGGCTCAACGACAAGCTTTGTGTGAGAATAGACCGTTAGTTAGTTAGTTAGTTACTTCAACGCCCACAGTCTAACTAACTAACTAACTCGCAAGGGAGGGATGTCTTTCTTTTGCCCAATCAGGTGACTGTTGCACCCACCCATACCATACTTTACCATTTTATTCTGGCAACCCAAGGGAAGGGAGCCCAAAATGGAACATTTGTGGCTGGTTATTTTGGTACTATTTCAAATGAAAATGCAAAAGAAAAAGAAAGAACCACACTAACTGAACCATTCCACTCAATGGAAACATGGCTATACTATCTTCTCGTCTGAATCTCTGTGTATTTAGCAAAAAGTAAAACGATTTATATAACTTTATTAATGAAGTTTGTAAAGAGACTTAGCTAAAGGGAAGGAAGGGATAGAAATGTTGACAAAGGAAGTGAGAGAGGAAGTTAGAGCCAAGCAAAGATGTCACTGCAGCGAGAAGTTGAAAGGGGTGGGGATGAGAGGAGGAGAGAAAAAACATGCAGGACCAGAGATCAAAACACACATACTACATAGTGAATCCTGTTTTCCGCTATTATTTGTATTTTCACTAACTTCCAATTCTCATAAATTCCACCTATACTTCTTCGTCCTGCTCTCTTGCCTCCAGCTGTCCCTCTCCTCTCTTTACATATTCCCTCTTTCTCCTCTCATTCTTTTATCTTCTATTGCCTCCGCCGTTCACTCCCCTCCTCCCAACATGTGGCCTTGAAATGCAAAACATTTAGTCCTTTTGAAGTTGTACAGTTAATTTCCAAACTTCATTAGTGAACAGAGCCTGTACTGTATCACTGTGTTTGTGTGTGTGCAGTTTTCCTCAGTGTTTACGTTCAATTCATGTCCACACAAAGTGTAATAAAAGCAGTTTTCAAGATTGGCTCTGGGGCTAATGGTAAAAGAGCAAAGCAGAAATGTATTTCACATTTTTGGTATAAACTAATGCAGACTCTTTAAATGTGTGTTAACCTAGACCAGACACACATGCATTATTTTCTAAATAAAGAAAAAGTACAATGTGTTTAGTGCCTGCAGGAATGTAAAAAAAATAGGACGACAGAAAGCTGGAGCAATTGATATGATTACGGAATAGGAAGGCAAAAACTGTGGCATAAAGAAATCAAAGGTGACAAATGAGAGAGGGACCTGGAACAAAGGAATTTCCACCAAAAATGGAGGAAAAGGTGAAGGACAGAAGGGAAGTACAATAAGGCGAGAGAATAGAAAAGTAAAACTAAGATGAAGCAAAAAGATCATCTGAGTGAAGCTGAGAGGACAGTGAGCGGGAATGAATCAAGCCTCTCATCTTGTTTTGTGTGCGTTTCATCAGAAGGTTTTAGACAGTAAACAGAAGAAATAGAAGAGGGAGCACAGCAAAGGGGAGGTGAGAAATGGAGAGACAGATGGGAGGGATGAAATGTCGGCATGTGAGAGGAAAAGAAATCAGAAATTTGAGTCACTGTGGCATGAGGATGGCATTTTGACATCAATTTAGCTGGCAGCTAAAAAACTATGCTGTCTGTTTGATACGCAAATGCAAACTGAACATAGTCATACCAAGTAGAGGGGAGAGGGGTGTGGAGGGAAAAATACTTTTCACATTTTATCAATATGAGGAAAAAAGAGGCGAGAAAGAAGATGACAAAATAACACGGACTGAGGTAAAAACTGTTATCTTAATTAAGCATGAGCAACATTTCTAAAATGTGTTAACTACAGTTTTAAAAACAGTTGGGGGGAAAGGCGAGAATGTGGTCAGTGTGGAAAAGATGAAATATACGACACAAAGTCCCTGATGACGCCCACACAACAAACCAGTCTGATTAGATATCTTGTCCCTTTGCAGCCTCGCTATCGCCTCTGTTTTCGCAGGGTTCACCATCAGCCTATTAATAATTTCTGCTTCCCTTGTTATGAAGCAGATGGGAGTGTGTGCTGAGGACACAAAAATAAAAAATAAAATCTGCTTCTGGAAAGGCAGCCAGCAAAGAAATGACAGACTGAAAGGAGAGACCGTGCAAGAAAATAAAACGAGGCGGAGGTGGCGAGAGGGACAATTTAAACACAGAAGAGCAAAGACAGAGAGGGGAAACAAGAGTCAAGGACACGCGGCTTGCACAGTGAACACGGGGCCTCTTTAGCACATCACTGTAAAATCACTGTTGTCATGCATAAATACAAAACATAAAATTAACTTCTATATATAGTCTCTGATAGTCAGTAATAGAGCACAAACATGTTACTTATTAAAACATGTGTTAGTCATTATGAGTTCAACTGTGCTATAGGTGAGAGCTCAGGGGTGACAAACAGATGGTGCTGGTTGTTGGTCTTGGATTTCTAGATGACCATATATATATATATATATATATATATATATATATATATATATATATAAATAAAAGTGGACAGATGCTTCTTTTCCATATACAGTGGTCCCTCACTATAACGCGCTTCACCTTTCGCAGCCTCACTGTTTCGCTGATTTTTTTTTTTTGCATAATTTTGCATGCTTTTTTTTTTACAGTGTACTAACGCGCATTGTGTTCTGACACCTGCACCGAGGCTGATGGAAAAAGACGCACCCGACAGGGTTTGAACTTTGAGAGTGTTTAAACTAGTGAGAAATGTGAGAAGATGGTAATGTCTGTCTGAGAAAAGTGCATAAAGTGTGTGGTGATAATATAATAATTGTAAAAAATAAAGCTGACTAGTTAACGTAACCCCCGCGATAAATGAGGGACCACTGTACAGGTGTAACACTACTGGGCTCCACCCGTCTACTCAGTTTGGGTATCAGACACATAGTTTTCCATTACTTCATAGTAGCTCCTCAACGTGGGTGGGGTCATCATAGCACAGCTGCATGAAACTGCCGTTACATCGTTTTATAAGCAGCACAAACATACTGCATCCTCTCGTCAGCTACACAGGAATGTCTGCACCTTGTCAACAGACCACGGTGTCTTTTTGTGGACATCCGCCATGTATGCTCTTTGTAACGCTCTAGCCGATTTTTTTTAAATTCCTGGTTTGAGTCATGTGTCGGGGCGTCGCACTCATGACTCTTCAAGTGATGGCAACAATCAGTGGCCGGCAGTCTGTTGACTTCACATTGTGGTAACTTGTAAATCATGGACTCAGACTAGATTTACCAAAACTAGTCTGCACAGCAACTGTAACACAACAATTGTTTACACTGCACTGCCTGTTGCTAATGGTAACCTTATACTGAGGCACACCCTTCCTGTGACAACAACTCTATGTTTAGCCGGTAGACTCTAGAGTTGAATGTTTGTCCTATAGCCAGCTGTGTTTCCCTCAAGGCTCTTGTAAGATGAAGGGAAGTCAGGATAGTGCAGGTCTGGAATAAGTCTTGTAACTTGTAAAAAAAAAACATGCCAAGGGCATTATAAGGATCTCTGTGGATTTAAAGTGTGCAGTGAACTCTGATAAGTTGAATCCAGCACCAGTCCTGCCAATATGGCGATTGATAGAAATATTCATGTGACGCTCTGATGTGAAGCCTTAAGATTTGTGATTTGACTGGCAACCATGTCAGTTTTCTTTTATACTGGAAGTTCGCAGACATCACCTGCAACCAGGCACCTGCAGAGCTCCAGCAGCTGACAACACACAATCCTATCATGCCACAGTCTGAATCAAACCAACACCATTTTGGCAGGAAGCCAACCTGTTCAAACCACAGATGTAAATATATACCAGGCAATATGTGAGGCAGCTCATGTCTTTGTTGGCTATTATATTCATTAAAAGTGAACATGGTGGATAGCTGTTGTGGCTCTGAATGACAAATGAATATGGGAAAAGCAAATGGGGAGAGAATTTTACCAGATCAAAGACTCGGAGAGATGGCAGTGATGGATCATTGTCATAAAATGATCATAGAAGACCGAGATGGGAATTCATGGGCTACCATTTCTGCTTGTATAGTGATCACTTCATATCATAGATACAAAGTCTAACACTAACTTTAATAGAATTTGTTATTTTACATGCTTCTTTATGATGTGTGAGCACTCTTTGGATTTGGACCAGGGAAAGTTTGTCAGAAAGGTGAAGATGTCGTGACTCTTCAGGTCATGAACATAGAAATATGTCCACTGTGCCTGTTTCCATACAAATGAAAAGCACCCAAGGGCATGATAAGGTTCAGTTATATTCAGCCCATAAAGTTATGCAATACATTGTTCAATGTCCATGGACTTTAAGTGCAAAGTGAACTATTGATGGCTTGAAATCAGATTTGGTCTGATTCATCGTGACGTCCAGAGTTCTACTAGACGATATTAGTTGTTAATCACACAGTGTCCAGTCACATATGCTGTTTATTTTCCTTTCTCGCCCATTGTCATGTGAACTTAAAAAGTTGACATGACCTGAAACTAATGACTGAGACCATTAACTCATCAGCAAAATGTTTATTGACATTATCAAGAGAGGAGTACGCTCACAGAATTTGGTCACCATGAGGACTACAGCCTCCCCCCCACCCCCCCCACGCACGCACGCACACACAGCAATGACAATGTAAACACCTTTCATAATCAGTGTGGTCCTTGAGAGCATGAGTGAAATCCTGCTGTTCCTGCTGTGGACTGACAGACAGAAATATGTAAAACCGGTTGTAGTTCCTGCTTTAGCTGTGCAAGTTCTCACCACAGGCCTGCAGCGTAACACCTGTCATTCAGGCAGTTCATGCTGCGTGTCACTCCTCATCAACGTGACCACAGCACACCCCTCCCCCTTCACCCTGCCTGGCTGCTATAGTAACAAAGAGAAACAAAGTCTGTAGGAAAAACTTCACTGATTGTATTTTACAAGTATCTGTCAAGTTAATAACATGATCAAATCATCATCTTCATGCATCATCCGTCATCAAACGGATTTGATAAGATGACATAAGTACTCTGTGGTGGTCGGCTGAAAAGTTCATAGTCTGACCATGATGTAATAGCTGAATGTGATCAAATGTGGTTTATTTTTCAACATAGTCTCTCCTGCAGTCTGCATACTTCTTCCTTGGTATAGATGCTGTCATCCTGCCTTTCTGTGTCTGGCCCAAAGTGTTCTGGGTTAGGGAATGTTCAAGTAAATCAGCTGGCTCTGCTTCACTTTCTTTTGCAGTTGTTGATCAGGGGTCAAAAGCTGTGTGACCCACCGAGCAGGGACCTTCAACATGTCAATTTCTATGTGCAGAATGTTCTCTACTCCTTCACGGGAGATGCTTACAGCATTGGCTATCTGATTAACAGTCAAACAGCTGTCGTCCTGTTAACCATGTGGTTAACACCATCAATGTTTTCTAGGGTGGTGGTTGTGGTAGGACGTGCGGACCTTGGGCCATCTTCAAGGCTCTACTCCTCTTTAATTCACCTGCCCACTGCCTGCACAGTTGAGAAAACTGGAGCAACCGCGTCAGCATGAATGTCCTTGGGGGCTGGCCCATTTCGTGCCAAATTTTGTCCATATTAACAAAATGTACACAAAACTAACCCACAATTAGCCATCAAATGTGGGTTTATCTGAAAGGAATCAATGCATTAAGTATCACAAAAGGTTGAATTTAATGCACGCCAAATTTCATTGCTCTGGCATTACTACTCCTTAGTGATCCTATGAACCTTTCAGCCCACCCCTATAGCTCAGAGACTGGGGATAATGCACCTCATGCTGTCTGATCATTTCCAAGCACAAGGAAAATAACACATTGCAATAATGTAAATAATTATGTCCATAACTGTGACTGACACAAACAACTTCATGATAACAATAATAATAATACTAATAATAATAATAGTAATAAAACTTTCATACAAGGATTGCAGCTCAAAGTGCTTCACAATAAAAGGAAAAGTCAATAATTCATAATAGAAAGTGTTAATGTGTTATGAGAGACAGAGAACACATTTTAGGATAATTTCTATGTCAATTAATATCACAGGGACCAGATCAAGTAGAGGATATTTCTACTGACGCAGTTAAAACTTGGGACATGTAAAGATTGCACAAGTCAGAGTGATCAGAGTTATATATTTTAACATAGGATGCATTATTCCTGAAATCTATATAATCTGTCCTACAATGTGCACAGGGCAGCACAAATGTAAGGAGGGTCACTAATGACAGACCAATGTGTTTTAATACTGCTGCCAGAGCTAAGGCCTTTAAAGCTTTGGCCTCTGACTAGCATGAGCAGCAGACTTGTATTCAACAGGACTCGTCTTCATTTGCATTTGGCTTGTCTCTCAGATGTTAGATTTGCAGTCCACCATGTTTTAAGGCATATGGGGGCATTTAAAAATGGACGTGCTGTGGTTTGTTTGAAGACTGATTGATTAAACTTAGATATTGACATGATGTCATTCTGCACCTACCCTTTATTGACTCAGCTGTGTCAGTGCTCCATAACCTGGTTTGAAATGTTAACACTGCCTCAACACCTTCAACTGCCCATTATAACTCCTTAAATAGAAAGCTATGCTCACATACCCTTTGTGATTTTATAAGATGACAGAAAGGATAAAAGGAAAAGAGTATGCAGTAAGGGAAGCCTACAACATATACTCATGAGACTAAGAAGCATCTAAGAAACACAAGCATGCATTTAAATAAAGTGCCTCACTCTAATATGTGAGCCCCAGGTACTATATCTCAGAGTAACCACCATATAAAAGTATAGCATTCATATGTTATTCGTGTGACCTTCCACTTAGTTTATCAACAGTCCCAGTTAGTAATTAAATCAAGTGCAATGTTCAAACTCAGACATAAAGGTGATGTCTGTTGCTGACATCTGACATGGACATGGACAAACTGACATGGTTGCCAGTCAAATTACACATGTTTAGGCTTCACAATAGAGCATCATGTGACAATTTCTATGACTTGCCATGTTGGCAGCCTAAGATGCAGAAAAAATGAATGGGACTGGTGCTGACAGTCCATTGCACACTTGAAATCCACACAGATTGACCAATGTATCGCACAACTTGATAGACTGAATATATCTGATCCTTATAATGCCCCTGGCATGATTTTTAAGTGGAGGGAAACAACCAGAGAGGAAATTATTCCAGACCTGCAGTATCCTGACATCTTCAACTTCTTGATTAATTTCTCTTCATCTTACTCCAGAGAGTCACTAAAAGGTTACAAGAGCCTAGAGGAAAACAAATGAACGCAATCTGGGTTTGTGACAAACATTCATCTCTGGAGTCTACCGGCTAAAGCTAAAAGCCTAGGCAACAGGCAGAGTAATGTAAATAATTGCTTGGTTAACATTGCTGCGTAGACTCGTTCTTGGCAAAACATTTTTGGTACCTGCTCCATGATTTACCAAGAGCTAAAGAGTTAACCACGAAATCCAGGCTCCCATCGCTCTGTCTTCTTCTTGCTGTGAGCATTTTTTTCTTAGCAGTGATACACCTTCACCATCTCTCTGGATTTGTGGGTATTTATGACAAAAGAGCCAGTGAAGGGATTAGTTGTTTGACCGCTTGTCTGATTCATGTGTAGTCTAGTATATATGTATATAGAGGTGAACAGTGTGATTTCGTCAGATACTGGAGTTCTATGCAGACTTACATTCAGAGATTTAATACCATGGACAGTGATGATAAAATGACAAAATTTTTCTTCATATATACAGTTTCCTGTATATGTTTTGCAATAAACTGCTGGAGAACTCCATTAAAAAATAACCAATTATCCACTGGCCTTTTAAGCCAAACACTTAAGCTCAGTCAGAGGGTTGCAACAGTGAGACTTTCCTTTATGAGGATGACATTTATGTGAAGCAAAGTCTGCAAAAGGTCTCTTTACAAGAGCTCAACAAAACACACAAATGTGCTCCAGCAGACCCACACACCAAAAAATGCATGAGCCCATATTGGCCCGATAAAACGCAATCCAAGTTTCCTCAGTTGGAAAATTGCACAGTGGAAACCACAAATCGAGAAAGATAGAGAAAGGAAACACGGATCCGTGAGCCTCCACACATATATGCATCAATACACTAACTACACATGTACTTAACAATGTATCAGCAACCACACCATATGTGTGGCAGAAATATGTCCAGCAAGCAGCACACATGAAACAGGCAAGCACAGACACTTCCACTTTCCAAAACAAGTAGACACAGAGATGCACAGAGTCACAGACCAGCTCTGTAACGTGATAAGTGTACAGATATGAGCAGAACAAAATGGTGGAAACAATGAGGGAAGTGCAGCTGGTAGGGAAATGGAATGCAACAAATACAACATGAAAGAAAAGAATAAGGGGGAGCAGTGATGGGGGGGAAGGAAGAACAAGTTAATAGGGAGGAAAACAATGACGGAAAGAAAACAGCAACAGCAAATTGGCAAAGAGATAACTCAGTTCAGTCATGCTACAGATAACTGAAGAGAAGTTTTGCTCACTTTATGCACACATTATTAGCATGACAATGCTGCTCTCACAAATTAAACCAAAAAACAAACTAGTGTAAAAAAAAGGAAGGGGAACAAGAGCGCAGGCAGAATAATAACTTGGAAAATAAAGAAGAGTGCAACGTAAGCATGAAATGAGGAAAAAAATAAAGGAAGGCAGACGAGGGTTGTATTAGTAAGGAACACACATATACATATATTTATGTACAGTATATACACACATACATATATACATATATACAGTATATGTATATAGATATAAGAAAGGAAATGACGATAAGATGCTTCTGTTAGAATCAATTTGTAACAAAAGTCAAGCATATCCTTATGACACTGGTGTTTTTCTGTAAAAACCCAAGTTAACATAATTAGTTTATTCAATCTTAATTGAAAACAATACTGAAAAAGCCTAATTTGTAGGATTGCAAAAAATATCAGACCAATGTTAGGCTTAGGTTAAGGCCAGCGTTACTGTAAACTACTGTAAATACTTAAAGCCTGGTTTCTGCTCATTGCAATGCATCACAGAGGGTGCAAGGGCTCCAAAAGATGCCTCAGAGGAAAGAGCGAGAGAGCAGATTGGTGTTTATAAGTAGCTCTGTAGACCAGAGAGACGATCACATGGTTCTGGATTCTTATGGGGCTCTTCCATTACACAGTTGTAGCACTACTCTGCTCGACTCAACTCGTTTTTGAGCTAAGCTGATAATAAAATGTGTTCTCAGACTCCCAGCCAATGATTGGTCAGAGAGTGTTGTCACTGGAAGAGTGATGAGTGCACGAATCAAACCCACCATTTTTAAAAACCAGCAAGGGCATTACAGCGAGCATACATGGCGGCAAAATTATACCATGGTCCGTCGATGAGGTGCAGGCGTATTCAGAGAGGAATATTTTGTGGAGGAATTAAAAAAAAACATGTTCATCAGCCGACTTGGCTTGATGTTTATCTAGACTAGTTTATTTGTTGTGGTACAGATCATATATAACATGCTCTGCCTTGAGCACAGTTTAAACAAGGCCTCCACATCTTCCGCCGCCGACTAAAAACACATTTCTTTCAACTCTACCTCGACTAAGACAACGGCGACGACAATAAAAAAAAAAAAGCACTTACTTGTACATCGCACTTATGACTAGCACTTTATTGTTTGGCTTACTTGAAGCACTTACTTCTAGCTCTTGTTTGTACCCAAATGTTTAAATCCACTCATTGTAAGTCGCATTGGATAAAAGCGTCTGCCAAATGACATGTAATGTAATGTAATGCTTAACTTCCTGACTTTGTCCACAGCACTTGGAGAGCTCCAGTAACTGATGTCACACAACCGAGGCAATGGCATTTTGGCATGCAACAATGCTGTTCACATACATAGTAGCCTATATACTGGGCTGTATGTCAGACAACTTGTCAATTCCATCAGCGACAGAATAATTGGACAGAACATTTTACTGGATCACCAAAGATCATGAAGATGGCGGTGGATGGAGGTGGATCACTGAACACAGAAGTTTGCATCCAGATTCACAGCTTCCTGGTCAGCAAGTAAGTGTAAACTAAACACAACTTACAACAAGGCAATCAGAGATGGCAGACTTCGCCCAATTCACGCAACAAGCCTCTGCCGGCCTACGTGTAACAGACTCTGTGACGCAACGGTATTAGCATTTGACTCCAGATCCGAAGGCAGTATATTCAAATCCCGTCAGGGTTAAAATTCTAAAAAAAGTTATTCTAAATTTATATAAACAATAATACAAATTCTAGCAAGTCTCTATCGGCCTCTGCTGCTTATATTGCAAGCAAGTGCGGAAGCACACACAAACACAGACGGAGCCACCAAACCAATACGTCACTCCAACTCTGTGGGGCAAAGTAACAATTGTTGCATTTGCATGCTTCTTGCTGAATCTGTGTATTTCAAGACACAAAGACATTAACACCATCATTGTAAGTTATGTTTCCCCTAAATTTCCCCTAAACTGCTGACTAGGAAGATGTGAATCTGGACTCAAACGCTATTTAACATAAATATCTTGTTTATTTTATGTGCTTTTATTGCAAAGTGTAAGTGTTCTCTGGAGTAGAATTAGGGAAAGTTTATCAGAAAGCTGAGGATGTAATGCTGCAGGTCTGGAATAATGTCCACTGTGGCTGTCTCCATACTTGTGAAAAGCACCCAAGAGTATTGTAAGGATCCCATATATTCAGTCTGTCAGGTTCTGTTTAGGGTTTTTTTACAGTGTATATTGAACTCTTAAAGTTTGAAACCGGCGCTGTTCATTTTCAGTAGCTCTTCTAGCCAACGCGGTACTGCGAGTAAACTGAGTCACATGACATCAGGAGCTTTGTTGACACTTGATGTTGTCCCACTCAATAAGTTGTACCATGTTGCTGTTTGTTTTGTTTTATGATGCCTCATACTTGGATATAATGATGGCCTAATGACCTCCAGGTCCCAAAGCTGAATCCTCTGTAATACTGTTCAGAATGAGTGAGTAAACAACATGGAAACATTCTTGAACACAGTGAGGCTTTGGCACCTGTGCGAACAATTACTTAGTGGAGACAGACAATTACTAATTCACAAGCATGTTAGCATACACAAGTTCAGGCTCATCAGAATGTCTAAAGCAGACTCAAACGGCTACAATTGTTAGAACAATGAACCGTGCAACATACTCTGTGCAGCTGGGTTGGAGTCATTGGGTCTTCATTTCCACAAACCAGAACTCAGCAGGACACCTTCTTAATTACACACAATTCTCAAAGCAGACTGTAAATGCAGCTGTGATATATGGGTTTGAACGGGAGACGCCTCTCTCTGGGAGGTGAAGAGACACACAAGACACTTTATATAAAGCCTTGTGAAATAAAATCATCTCCTTCACAGGTTTTGCTGCATGACACTCAGAAAGGTAGACCTGCTGTGTGAAAGACAGCCAGCAAAAAAAGCAAATGAAACGCAACGCTTCCTTTAAGTCCAGCTGGGGCAGATTTCATCTGTCATTTAACTTCATTATATTCCATTCTCAGCTCTCAGACTAACATGCTGGTAGTTAATTTGAATGTAAGCAGCGATGCCTGACATCCACTCTGCTAGTTGGTGTGAGGGGAGAGACATCCTATCTTTGTCTAATGTGACCTGATTGGTCAGTTCTAAAGAGACCTCATGACTCTTCTTCCCCTTTAGGGGTCGCCACAGCAGATCATCTTCCTCCATCTTGTCCTATCCCTTGCGTCCTCTTCTGTTACACCAACTGTCCTCATGTCCTCCTTCACACATCCATGAACCTTCTCTGTTGTCTTCCTCTTTTCCTCCTGCCCGACAGCTCCATCTCTAACATCCTCTGTCCAATAGAATCACTATCCCTCCTCTGCAAGTGACCAAACCATCTCAACCTTGCCTTTCTTACTTTATTTCCAAACCATTCAACCTGAGCTGTCCCTTGAATATGATTATTTAAAATCCCGGTCAATCCAAACAAAAATCTCAGCATCCTTCACCTCGTCCACCTCTGCCTTTTAGACTGCCACTGTCTCCAAGCTATAAATCAATGTCGGTCTCACTAGCATCTTGTAGACCTTCCCTTTCACTTTTGCTGCATTCCTTGTGTTACACATCACCCATGACACTCGTCTCCACCCACTCCACCCTGCTTGCACTCTCTTATTCACCTCTCTTGTGTACTGTCCATTGTTTTAGGAACTTGACGACACATCCATCTACTGCTTTATCGTCCACATGAGGATGGCAAGGCTGGTGCTAATCCCAGCTGACACGGTGAAAGGCAGGGTACACCCTGGTCACCTCTGCATGTTGTTTTGGACATGTGGACGGAAACTGGAGAAAAGCCACGCATGCACAGAGAGAACATGCAAACTCCACACAGAAAGGCTTGGACCAGGATGCAGACCAGCAATCCTCTTGCTGTGAGGCAACAGTGCTAGCCACGTGCACCACTACGTGACCCAGGCCTGCACAATCAAATCGCGTATCAATTCTCCAGCAGAAGTTTGCCCCTGCTCTTCTGTGGCAGATGTTGAAGTCAAGGGAAAAAAAAGGAAGAGTCACCTCTTTCATATCAAGCTTAGAGGAGGAGTGATGAACACATTCGTACGTTCCCAAATGCACATCAGTCCTGGGGCTTTGACCATGATCCACAAAATTCTCTGATTCTCGTCAAGTCTTTGATAATACTTGGCTCAGGAGCTCAATACTGCAGAAATAGCTTAGCACAATTCCAAAGGGGATTACTGGACCAAACGTATGGAAATTACATTTTAATTTATCATTTGGGTCATGGTAATTCATGCTAATTAGGATTTTATTAATTCCAGCCTTGGGTTTAAATGGTTTGTGGGGAGTACAGCCTTGTCAGGATCACATGAAGAGGATAGTGCAGCCACACAGGAAATTTACAGTAATTCCTATAAAATCTCAACAGAGAAGGTCATCTCCATAGAAACACCTATAACATGATTAAACCGTCTAAATATGTCAGGACCCAAGCAAAATAACAGGAGAGTGAGTGGATATTTTGAAGGCGATGGTGAGAATATTTGTTGCTCTGCAGGTGGCAGAACTAGACAATGCAGGTGATTAAAACTTTGATTTGACTGACGGAAAAAATCATTTTCTTGTTGTTTATAACAAGATATATCATACAAACACTTCAGAGAAGCTATCCAGGGAAGCCAGTCTCTCTGATCACAGAAGAAGATTAAAGCACTTAAAACACAGCCATAACCTCAGATGTTTCTTCATGATGATGTTGATGTCATAATAAATCCAAATCATGTTACCGGTGCAAAAAAATGTGCTGCACATTCATAAGAACACACAAGATTTTGAATGGAATCGCAAATTATCGAGATGAAGAAACAGTAAATCAAAGAAGAAATGGATGGCATTCCTGAGCACCGTAAGTTAAACAAAAAAATGATCAGCGACATACTTTTCGAACACTTCCTGTGATACTGCCAAAAGCCACTAAGACAAAAAAAACTCCAAATCAGCCAGCTATTTCCGGGAAGCTGTTGGGAAAGAATGTGGAGATGTGCTATAGTCGGTGTCTGCACAAGAGGATTTAGCTAGGAATGATCAAATTTAGTGCACAGGCTATGCAGCTGTGCTCTGCTGTTGTCGCCATCACTAAAGTGTAAAAATTCCACCAACATAATCTGGATTAAAAAAATGTGGGCTTCTATGAAGTTCAAGGAAGAAGCTAGCTGGGCAAAAGCCACACAATATGTAGTCTGTGTGAAACCAAACTAAAACTTCAGCAAACACAGGTGGAGGATAAACAAAGCCTATCAATTCTCACATGAAAACATGAAGCTCATAACAAACTCTGTTTTTTTTCGTATTAATAAATGCCAATTGAGCATTTAATGATGATGATGATTTTATTTAATATTTATTTTTTTGTAATGAATGGAGATACCTAAAGATTCCCACCACCTACTCAATGCTTACTCAAGAACACCTTTTTTTTTTTTTGAGACTATGTTGAAACCCCAAGGGCTAAATAGTAAAACAACTACTAAAAGACAATGTAAATATTTTTGATCGATATCGGAAGTTTTAATTACTAACATTACCTTACAAAGAAGCTGCCTTATATTTTAAAAACAATGGCAGCTACCATAATACTCCTGAAAAGCATCCATCAAATTATCTCAACTTGCTCTCTTCCCATCACACACACACAAAGATGTGTGTGTGTGTGTGTGTGTGATGTCAGGAGGTAGGCACGCACACACATGAATTCTCCTCATTCGTATTCATCTGCTTACTTCTCAATCACTCACTGTATGCTTCATTGCACAATTATAATCACCTTAAAATTATTTTATGATGTGCTCACAAAACCAAACAACACTCCTTCGAGTGCATATACACACCAACACACACAAAAAGGTGTGTGCAACTATTCTTCTTAGGACACTACACGTCCATGCATTTGGACAGACAAAATAAAGTGTTATCCATTACCAGTCAATGACATAACCTAACCATAATTTAAATCTTGTTTGGGTCTCTATGAGGACTACTGGTCCTTGACAAGGTCAGTCCTTAAGAGGCAACAAATATGTTCATTATGTTCAAGCGACATTGGCTCTTCAATAGGAAGAGCAGTTGTCTTGTAATAAGACTATTCCTGTCAAAGTATCCTTGAGCAAGACGTAGTCAGGTTTCCATTAAAATGTGTCACAACCAAGGTTATTACTTTTATGAAAACTAATGAAATAATGAAAACTAAAATGAAACTAAAAACTAGAGTAAAAAAAAAGTATAACTAACTGAAACTGAATTGCGTGCTTACAAAACTAACTAAAATTGAAAACGTGCTTATTTATGTTTCTCTGCAACTTAAAGGCTATGCATTGCTAAAGACTGTCCAAAGTAGGCTGTGTGTACAGAATTGAATGCATTATTTTAAGACTTTTGTGAATCAAAAATGCGCATTGAAACAGGCTGATGGAAGCCAACCGAGTGAACCCCAGGCTGCTCCGAATGCTGCGTTGTCAGTGTATAAATAGACACGCAATGTAAAGTGCTCTATGTGGTCAATGGACTAGAAAAGCACTTTATAAATGCAGTCCATTTACCTTGCTTGACTATTTTATTCAGCACGCAAATCATATTGTAATACAGAAGCAAATTCAGGTAATGCCATAATATACACAATATTTACTCTAACGCAGACACTTACAATTATGATAAACATTAAGTAGCTCATCACAGAGCACCCAGTCATGTTATCTATGCATCTCAGTGGGGTATCCTTGTCAGCTGATATTTAATGGACAAATGCGCACAGATGCCATGTGGGGGGCAGAGGAAAAGCTGCAGATCGTTTTGTGCTGCGTGTGTTTTCCTGTGGTGTTGAGGACGAGGATACAGATGGATGAAGGGGAGGGAAGAGAAAACAGAACGTTTAGGAGCAAGAAGCTCAGATGACTGAGCTTAGTGTTAAGGATTTGACAAAATTGCTTAGATACTATCTAGTATTAATGCCCTGTAATTTTAAACCTAATTTTGACACCCAAATGGAAAAGCATGAAGGAAAACCACAGCTCACTGGTGTGACATTGTATCTTCAGGACTAGAAAAGGGAGAAATTTGTCTATTTTTCCAATACATCACATTTCTCTCTTGAACAATTGTAAAACAGCCATAATTGGAAAACAAATGCATGTTCAGTATGCCTTAACAAATAAACTGGTTAATCATCACACGGCCTAAATGCGTGAATCACCTCAAGCTTTCGCAAAGATGTCTGAGTAAGAGCTATCGCTAAAGTGTAAATTCCAAACAGCATAATCTTTTTGATGATTAAAAGATCATTTACGGCAAAGAAGCTCATCAAAAGCCACACAATATGTACGGTACGCTGTTTGAAACAAAACTAAAATGCTTTGTCAACACAACCAAGATGCACAACAACATGTCACGTTACCACCCGGAAGTGTAGGATAAACAAATGGCTCCTCTTGCTGCCGATCAGCAAAAAACTTTTCTTCCACAAAATGGAAAAAACATGAATGCACAATAAACTCAAAATAAGATTTAGATTTCAGTTTTTTCCTTGGTTTCAAGTGAAATATGTTGTTCCATTTTGTATTAATAATTGTCAATGGAAGTAAGAACGATTGAATATTTAATGATGGATCATTAAATACACCATCAGGGTTCTTTAATTAATGCAATTATATAAGCACTGTAGAACTGTTTAAGAATCATCATCATCGTTGCCTTCAGAATCGTACCTTTTGACCTTTTGGGCCTTTTCCATTCTACAGTTCTAGCACTACTTGGTTTGACTTGACTCGTTTTTTTTTGCTTTTCCATTAGAGATGGTAGCTGTTCCTTTACTTGGTACCTGCTCTGGCGAGGTTCCAAGCGAGCACTCACTGGGATAACCAGGACTGGAATTTTAGCAGGTACAGCCATCATGTGCATGGTTGTTCATACAGAATGAAGAGTCCATTTATTACATATTTCGGGAGAACCCAAAGGGAAAAAGTATTATTGATATAATTTAAAGAGAATAAAGAATACTGCTTTCTAGGTCCGCAACAACTAATCAATTACTCGATTCTTAATAGATTACTAAATTAAAGTTTTTTTTGAGCATTATAAATTTGACTATTTGTTGGTTTCTTTGCTCCATATAAAAAAAAACTGTCATAATTTTATTTATGAGTTATATTGGATTTCACGAAATAGACTTGGCCCTTTTGTTTCCCAGCAAGAAGAGAGGTTAAAAGAGGATGAGTTGAATAAGTGATGAGAGGGAACAAGAAAATTAAGTAAGGAGATACCATACATTTGCCAAACTAGTTTCTATGATGTTAATTATTAAGGAGAACAAAGATCCTGAGTTAATATTTTTATACTTGCGTGTGCCAAGACATGGGGAAAGGGTCAGTAAAAGTGGAGGAGAATAAATTCTGATGTGGCAGAAACTCCTTCAACCCCCACATTCAGAAAGGAAATCAAATCCATGAAAAAAGAGCTGCAGATACTGACTTCTAGACTCATTGAGGAGGAAATGGAGAGGAAAAATTAAAAAGAAACAGAAGGAAAGAATGGATTAAATTACAAAAAAGAAGAAAAAAAATAGTCAGACATTTTGAAAGACGAAACAAAAGAGGCTCAATGACAAAAGAAAGGATGGAGAAAAGGTGTTTCAACGCATCATGGTAAACAGTTGTACAGTGAAATGCATTCATTCTCTATGGACTTAAAGATATCTAACAGAGACAGCCCTAAAACCTTTGGTCTGCAGGATGCTGTGCTTTATTGCTCCAGCAGTTCTGAGTCGAATTCTGTTCTTTTTAATTCAACTCATGTCCCTTTTCCCCACTCTCCATTTTCTCCTCTCGTTTGTCAGAGCCTCTTTCAATTAATGCAAGGTATTGTTTCTTCCCATCTTCCTCACTCCCCTCTCTATGTCACTCTTCCTGAGACTGATACAAATGGAGAGTGGTCTTTTAAGACTAATTAGCTAGCCAAAACAAAGTAATAACCAGGTGCAGCGCGCTCACACAAGCATCTAACAATTTATATTGTATGCATGCACACAGAGACAAAAAAGGGTAATCGTTTGATCTTGTATACACATGTAAATGCAATAAACAAACTCTTTACTCACTTTACTGTTATTAACACAAACAAATATATGCTCTCTCTTTCACACACACAATCACAAACGTTCTCCGTCTACTGAATAGACTAAAGAAAAGCAGTAAAATGCCATTGTTTTTGGTTTTTAAGACAAACATGATCTTTTTTTACAGGGCTTCTAAAACGCCATACTTTATTGCAGGCTTCTTCATTTGATCATATACTTGCTACATTTACAGCTTAACATAATGAAAGCATCTGTTTAAAGCACTGCCAGCTTCTCTATTTGTCTCACAAACACACTTACACACATAAATACATCTTGCAAACAACAAAAATGCCTAATTTCAAGGACATAATGACAGCTTTGTTCTTAACCAGCGAAACTCACAGTATTTGAAAACAGCATTAATACCAATATTACATTACATTACATGTCATTTAGCAGACACTTTTATCCAAAGCGACTTACAATGGAATCAAGTACAATTAGCCAGGGGTGGAATCGAACTTGCGACCATGATGTCTTTGGTACACAAGGTAGGGTCTTAACCACTGAGCCACTCCAATATGTTGCTCAAAACTCATTATTAAGCATTTGTCATTCCAGTACATACAAGACACTTTGACTATGATGGTTAATTGCTAGAGCTCTGGACATCACGTGTCACAAGACACTTGCCACGGTTTCTATAAACCGCCATGTTGGCAGCCTAAAAAGAAGCAGAAATGAAAAGGACTGGTGCTGGATTCAACCTGTCAGAGTTCACTGTGCACTTTAAATCGACAGAGATCAAACAACATATCACAAAACTTCACAGACTGAATATATCTGATCCTTATAATGCCTGCAGTGTATTTTTTACAAGTCTGGAAAATCCAATCCAACTTTATTTATAAAGCACTTTAAAAACAACCCCAGCTAAAACAAAGTGCTGTACATCAGTGATAAATAAAATATAAAATCTTGAGACTTAATAGACCAAAGAACAGACAATAAAACATACAATAAAACACAGTAGAAAGTATAAAAACAAGGTAAAAGGACATTATTCCAGACCTGCAGTTTCCAATCTGTCCTCAATGCTTATAGTTATGTGATCACAGATAACACATTTTAATTCCAGGCGGAAAGTGCGCCAGATATTCACTGAAAGTTTGGACACAATGGACACTTTCTTTTTGGCAAACTTTCAACTCTGAAGTCCACCGGCTAAAGACACCGTTGTTGTCACTGGAAGGGTAAGTGCCATGTTAGCATAATTTTAGCATTAGCAACAGGCAATGTAATGTAAAAATAACTGCTGTGCTAATGTATTTATACAGACTAGCTCTTGCTAAATCTAGTCTGAGTCCCTGATTTACCAATAGCTAACAACGCAATACATTGCTTGTTGGGTTCCCATTGCTCCGTCTCCTTCTGTTCACTGTGAGCAGGTTTCACAGCGATGATTCACCTCCACCGTCTAAAATGCTCTCCCGTTAGCCTGTCTCTGACTGTTTTACCACGAAATCTATCCACCATTCTCACTTTCATGATCAAAACAGCTGGCGAAGAGACGAGTTGTCTGACATATTGCCTGATGTGTTGTCTACAGTGAACAGTGTAGTATCCTGACAAACGTTGTTAGCTTGGTTGTGTGACGTCAGCTACCGTCTCTATACTCTGTGACACTGAACAAGCTCTCCTCCAAGTTCATTATAAATGACGGTTAAACATACCATCAGTCTTTCAATACAGCAGAATTGCACACTATTGAATTTCTGGTCAAAAATCAGTATCAATCAGTCACTGTCACGCAGCCGCTCTATGATGAATATGAGGTTGTTTGTTTAATGACCTTTGAGATTTTGTTTTCAATAATGTGCTGATTGTCTACTGGAACATGTTGTTTATTACTGTCTTGCAGGAGATGAGATTTCAGATGCATTCATTTTCCTTCGATGAAGCAAACAAATGGACATGCTGAAATAAAGAAGCTGCGCCAAATATCACGGCTTCCATCCAAACTTTTACTCATCCATAAAAACCTGTGCCAGTGAATTTGTATTGCAGATGTCCAATGTTGTGCGTGTTAGTGAATCCTGTCATTTTTAGTACCGCCTGGTTCTTGATACAGGGAATTCATTGTCATGTCAAAATTATTTGTTTTATTTATGAGTCAAAATAAATGCTGCAGTTAAGTATCACCAGGTTTTCTGCAAAATTGATGAGTTATAAAAAAAAATCATGGCGTTGATATTCGCTCCAACACAATCAGGATTTTTAAGACACATTTAAAACAGGAGGCTCAAACAACAGGCAAATTAGACAACTGCACTTCTTAAATGTCATTAAGCATGCACACAGAGACCAGGCACACCTGATTTTCCTGAATACCATCACCTTACTGTTACAGTTTTGAATAAAAAGACCAGAATAACAACCAGGCTTTAAACTGTGGAGCATAGATTCACCCAGTTTGATGTTTAAATGTAGACTATTCTACATTTCAAAATTCAACTGTGACAGAGTGATGAATTACACCGTAAACAGCTGACACATTTAACTCTTCCAGACTGTGTTCAACTATGTAATTATCTAGATATTAACGAGAGCAGTTGCTGGGTGTTCCTATGCTCGTCAGTAGCCATAAATCTGTACAGCTTCAGTATATCCATAAACGTGAAGTTGAACAGACTGAACAAAATGTGTCCACATTACACCAAGCAGCTTACCATGCTCCCATAAAGCTCCACGAATCAAGCGGCATCTCAGTGATATTACAGGTTAGATCTAAGTTTAGAAATGGTTGATGAAGCTTGATGGGAGCGATGCACAGCCTATCATTACACGATTTGTTCTGCCCATGTGCAAAGTATGACTCATTCCTGTCAAAACAATTTATAGGAGGCCCAGGAATTTTAAATAAAATAATTGGTTATGTTTTTAATAATTATCTTATTAAATAAATACATATTTTGGTATTTTGTATCATATGCTAATGTTATACTACTTTTTTATTAGGTCTATACTGCATCTACACTGTGCAGCTAAAAATACACTCATACTCTTATTTTCAACTGAATTGTACTGAAGAAAAATGAACATTGACAAACTCAGTATTATACACTTACAAGTACATATGTAACAGAAATACCACCTTTATTAATTGTGAATAACAAAGTGAACACGGGACGCTTCCAGATAATTAAACATCCCTTCAGTATGATATCATTCAGCTGAAGAAGTGCTCTGTTTTCCATCTGTGTTACAAATTTAAATATTCATTTTGAAGAATCCATTTGACGTATTATGCCAATAATTGTTTTAAAGTGCAATTATTTATACTTATGAGAAATTGGGAATTTTAAGCATTTGGTCCGAAAAGCCAATATATCTGTTTTATTACAGTTTTTACAGTTAAATGTGCTCTTCGCACTTGACCATCCATGACATTAATATTATTTCCTTTGTGACTTAGGCATTGAAGTGTTTTTCGTCATATACAACAGTATATGAAGAAATCTAATCTAACATAGCACCACTTCCTTTCAACCTGGCTTTCAAAATGAGCTGATGTTGTCTTTTTACTACTTTTGCCATAACTATTAACAAAAAAGTTGACAGCTGTAATTCTCTAACATGTATTTCATTCTACAAGTTAACTCAACAATATCAAATAAAATACACATGTTTATGTTATTTTTGCGTTAGTAGTCATTCCACAACTGTCATTACCGATAACAGAAAGTAGTCTCACTTCGCACCTGCGTGGAACAAATCGGATTTCTGATTATTATTTCTCTGCAATAAAAGAAGTCTTCATTCTTATAAATTATAAATTAATGTTTTTATTGTATATTTTATTGTATTAGTTAAATATGCAGAATGAAATATAATAGCACATTATTGGCTAAGGTAATGTGACTACAGGCCTTTGAGTTTGACTACCCTGGTTGTAGACATTAAACATAGCTGATTTTTTTTTGCAGTATCTAAGCTTGGATGAATTGGGTAGTTTTGCAAAGTTGCACTGTAATTAGCATAGTGGTCCACCAGTTTACTTGGTAAAATGGCTTTTTACTCTCTCTTTGAAATGGCAAGTCTGTTTAAATTGCCTGTAGTATTAAACATATTAACACACCGACAATCTTAGACCCCAGTAAAAGTCCATGCTTAACCACCAGAATCCATCTTGACATCTGTTTCTCTTCCATATATCACTCTTTCCTCCTGTCCACTGCTTTCCACCAGCATTTCTTCCTCTGCTGATGCTCTTTTCCCCCCTGAAGGTTCTCACTAAAACGCTTTGTTGCATCAGAGCTTTGCAGACTTATTCTGCAACAATGGTAGCTCGGCACTGTGGTATGTTTTTTGACTGAAAGCACATCCTGTCACTTTTCAGAGCTTCTTTTGCTCCTTTCTCCCTTTAGAAGTGATAATGGGTATTCAACACAGGTAAGCCTTAGTAGGCAGATATGTATATTCAAAAATTAATGCAACTCTTTACACACACTTACACACACACACACACACACACACACCCCACCCACACACACACACACACACACACACACACACACACACACACACACACACACACACACAACACCTTGGTATTCAAAAACTGAAGCTGTCCAAAGGCATTGACGAAGATGCATGCACACGACTGCAGATGGGAAAAAAATTTTTTTACAGGAATAAAAAAACAAAAAACATGAATAATAACTATTCATCCATCTTCCTGCTTTACTGAATTCCAGGCTATACTGAGTGTGTATGCAAGAGATGTCATGGTGTGCAAACATTAGGACCCAGATGCAGACTGAAAAATTGAGTATTTAATAAAACAACAAAACCACAAAAAGAAAAAAAAAAAAAACAATCACGAAGGAGGAGGTAGAAGGCATAAAGAAAAACTCAAAGAGAAAAATACCTTAAACGCTGGGAACACAAACAGAACTGCAACAAAACAAACCAACGTATAGACACTGGGGAGCACAGAGAATAAATAGACTAGGGAGATGGGGATGATCAGACATAGGTGAGACACATTAGGGCGGGGTACGCAACCAATGTTGACATGGTACACAAGGAAAACTACAAAAAGAAACAAAAGCCCAGAAACTGAAGGTTACAGAAAACAAAGAACAACAAAAAGTCCAAGGACAACTGTCCAAACATAAGGTGTCTGGATAAATGCAGAGATTGTGATGCTATATGTCTACATAGATCATGACTTCCTGGTTTGATCCCATCACACGTGTGATCCACATAACTGTGAATTTCCTTTTTCTTACTGCTGTATTTCCATTCCAAGAAATAATAATGAACAGACACGGAGGTCACAGACAGGGAAGAGGGAGAAAATGAGACGGATAGTGGACAGTGAGGGGACAAGCAGACATGTATAACGTTCATTTAATACAGAAGCGGAAGTGAAGCTTCTTCTCCTGCTTCTATTTCCCACACTGTACATAACATAACAAAATAGACAATTCTGACAAAAACGCTTGTTTTGTGTACGCACACCCTAATTACATGATTTAATTTTGTGTCCATGTAAACAATGGAATTAAAAATTCCAATCGGCACAAATTTATGTATGTCATTTTGTCTTAATTTTTCCTTGTCTATCATTTTTAAAGGGTCTTACAAATTATATTCTTCTGTCTAAAGTATAAATATGACATTGGGCTCAAACATTGAGTATCAGAAGGATTATGTTTGGAATATAAAATAATTAAAATGAAAATACTACTTTATTTTTTTATTTTTAAATGTATCTGCTTCAACACAGTCACCACACCAAGGATTCAACTTAATGGCTCGCCCACATGGCTGCTTTTACGTATATGGTTTAATCTCTACCCACTTTTCATGGCTGGTGCTTCAAGTGCATGAACGTGTGAAGCAGGTTGGAGACATGTGAAGGTAGAGTGTGACAGTTCAGCAGGATAAGATGAGGCAGATGGAGGTAGCAAGGGTGAAGTAAGACAAGTTCATAAATGGACAAAGTAAAAGATAACGGGTGAGTGAAAGTGGTGAGGCAAAGGTGGGGAGAGAGAGAGAGAAAGAGATGGATGAATAGGGAGATGTCAAAAACAAGGCAGGAGACAAGATGGACACACGGAGGGAGAAACTGACAGGGCTGAAAAGATAGCAGGAGGAAAGAGAAAGACAACAGGGGGGCAGCGGTGCGAGGACGAAAATATACAAAGGGTGGACAGAGAAAAAATGGACAGAGGTGGAGAAGCCAAAGCAACAAGTCAGCTGAGGACAGAGGGGAAACAGCCTGAAGGAGGAACCACAGGACGAAACGGAGAGGATGAAGGGAAGACGGGATGGATTTTAGTGACAGAATGAGAGAGGAGACTTTCATAAAGGACCAGTTTGACCTCACACACTGAGAACATTGCGGCGAAGTGGGGACATTTTGGCTCGTCAGGAAAAGGATTAGGTTTAGGATTGTGTTCATTTTTTCTGTAATGGTTAAAGTTGAAGTATAGGGCAAGGGAATGTATTAAATGCCAATGAGTAACACTTAATTAAAACAACACACACACCAAAATTACATTGAGCACATTGGTTCCAGAGGGCATCTAATTACTTTCCATGATAGCAATTTTCAGATGTGTTGATATAGACAGATTATTCCTGATGCTTAATGACTTCTCTAGAGGGAAATCATTTTTAAATGAAAATATATTAGTGTGGACATCGTCTGAGATAGCAAGAGGTGGAAGAGTTAGGTGACCTTGTGCTGGTCAGGAATGTTTTTTTTTTTTTTATCAAACTCGCAAGTGGAGTATGCAAGGAACATTAGAAAAGTGTGTGATATGACCACTCTGACATATTGTTAAATACACTGACATTAAATAGTTATGTTTTACATTTTAGCTAGTGTAAGGGTGCAAACAACAGCAGGCTATGTATACTCTACGCAAAAGATGGAGATGGACTGAGCCTCTCTTCCATACAGATGAAACGGGGAAAATCATGGGGGCAGTATAGATACGATGGTCCAATCAGTCAGGAATATGACGAAAACATCGGCAACACCAAAGAGTTATATTCCACATTAATGGGACAACTTGCATTCAGTGGTCTCACATTCCACTGACGCAAAATCCGCTTTCTTCCTGCTTTCTCTTCTCACATGCCAGGCCTGTTTTTAAATCAAGCTTAATTTGAATAAGTCAGTCATCATCTACCACTTTATCCTCCACCAGAGGGTCGCGGGGGGTGCTGTGCCAATCTCAGCTACATCGGGCGATAGGCGGGGTACACCCTGGACAGTTCGCCAGTCCATCGCAGGGCCACACACAACTAGAGACAAACAACCATTCACTCTCACACTCACTCCTACGGTCAATTTAGAGTGTTCAATTTACCTAATCCCCACATTGCATGTTTTTGGACTGTGGGAGGAAGCCGGAGAACCCAGTGAGAACCCACACACACACACGGGGAGAACATGCAAACTCCATGCAGAAAGGCCCTTGTTCCAACTGGGGCTCGAACCCGGGTGCTAACCACTACACTACCGTGTGACCCATTCATTTGAATAAGTATACATTACAATATATACAATCACAGAGAGACAGGGCGACTTAAGAAAAACAAACAGACCAAACAAAGAAGATAAGCGACAGCAAATGCACGCACAAGAGAGAGGTGGGACTATGACATTTTCCCTATTGCCTTATTGAATGTCTAATGAAAACACAGGGGTGTTGTTTTGAGTTTTTCACATTTTTTTTCTTTTTTTGGCAGATTCTTCAAGACGTTTTCATGTGGACAGCCCCTAACCTACAATAGAGCGAAGGTCTGGATTCCCACAGATACGAACATCGTCTACAACTCAGATAAGCACAAATGATTCCTGTGGAGCTACATACAAAAAGCTGTTAGGATATGTGTGCTACAAAAGGAAGGGAAAACAGAATAACAAAGACTCAAAGAATAGCAAAGAAGCAATCTGGGGAAGTAAATGATAAATAAAAAAAAAGAAAATTAGTCTAGAGAGATAGGTGATGAAAGACAATGCAGGGAGAAGAGTTGGAGAATGAGCAGTGAGGAGTTTCACAACTCAGTATAAAAAGAATACCTTCCCGACAAGTCTATTAGTAACACAGTCAGTTCAAAGACATGAAAACAAGAATGAATGTGCTCATACACCTCAGAGATTGGGAGTGCAGCCGAGTGAAGCAGAGAAGCTGAAAAGCTAATGGCTATAATGTTCAAATAAAACCACAGCATGCTGTTCACTCTTGCCACTTATAGTCAATTGTGAGCTTGTAACGAGTAAAATTCCCTTCTATTTTAAATGGATGCACACAGATTTTATGTTGAAGAGACTATTTTTTTGTTGGCTGTGGCTGCCCACATGTTGTTTTTGACAACTGAAACTTTCAACATGTGGCGTTTGATGTATGACACTACCCAGGCTCTTGTAATTACTGCCCTCCTGCCAATTCAAATGACCCCAATTCCTGAAAAATGTCACATTTCCTCAATCATATGATGTTTTTTTTCTCTGCAGAAACAAAGCAGATATGACAAACTGGTTCAGGGCTGGATTGGAGCGGGTCATATGTGAGAAAGACTTTCTGTCATCCTTTTATTTTGTGGCAGGAGTACAGAAGACTGCCGGTGTGCAAGCAGGTACAAAAAGCTGTTTCACTGTGAGAGGCAAAGTTCCTAAATATGAGAAAGCGAGATAACAAAAAGAACAAATGGAGGGAGGGTAGTGGTGGTGAGCTTTCCAGTCTCTTTTTGTTCTTCAAGGAAAAAAACTTCATGACATCTTTGGTTAACAGAGCTCCAGTAGCTGATGTCACACAACCAAGGTAACAACCTCTGCCAGGAAACAACGCTGTTCACCTTTATAGATGTAGTATATACTAGACAATACATAAATCCGGCAGTATTTCTGACAACTTGTCTTTTCGCCAGCTTTTTTCATCATAAAAGTGAAGGTGGTGGAAAAATGTTGTGCCAAAACTGTCAGAGAACATTTTACCCGATCACCACAGACCCAGAAAAGAGGCAGCTGATTTTGTGGTTAGCTCTTGGTGAATCATGGACTCGGACTAGATTTACATCAATTATTTACATTACAGCCGCTAAAGCTAACGTAATGCTAACGCGACTTCCAGTGACAACAACTATCTTTAGCCAGTAGACTCCACAATTTAATGTTTGTCACAAAGCCAGATTGTGTCAATTTGTTTCCCTCCAGGCTCTTGTAAACTTTCAGTGACTCTCTGGAGTAAGATGAAGGGAGGTTAATCAGGAAGTTGAAGATGTGAGGATACTGCAGGTCTGGAATAATGTCCTCTCTGGCTGTTCACAGACTCGTAAAAAACACAACGGGGGCATTATTAGGATCAGATAAATTCACTCCATAATGTTTTGCTATAAATCGGTCGATCTGTGGCAATAAAGTGTGCAGTGAACTCTGACAGCTTGAATCCAGCACCCTTCCTGTTTATTTTTGCTGCATCGTATGCTACCAACATGGCGGTTGAGAGAAACTGAACCACATCTGGAGCTCTATAGCGACTAAATGTATGCAATAGTACGAAAATGTTTATTTTTTTATGTTTTTTGGTAATTTTGTCAGAGTCCCTCATCCTCCTTTTTTTATTTTTTGCATGTATTTATAAACAACAATATTTCACTCATTTTCTACCGCTTTATCCTCCACATGAGGGTCGCGGGGAGTGCTGGTGCCAAATAGTTAAAGTAAAATGCAATGAATCCACATATTACAATGCAGTACTGCCTTGGTTTAAGAAAAAAAAAAGTTCTTTCTGTTCTGTCTTATGCACAAGCTCTCTTCTGTTAAAACATTATTAAACATTACTGTCTCAAAGAAGCAACCCCCATTAAATGTCACAAGGACAAAAAAGACTTTAAAATCTTTAAGGTCTTGAGAACTAAAGGTGAATAAACATTGAATGAAGCTACGCTGGCAATTTGCTGAGGTGCCTTCTTTACTCTTTAAAATCATAAAGGTGAAAAATGTCCCTACATAACAGGTGAAACACAGCTTACAGGACAGTCAGAGTGGGTCTATAAATGCCCACAGTCCTTGGAAGGTGTCTAATCAGGTGAGTAAGTGACCCGTGTAGGGTACTTACAGTACAGTATAGTGCTCCGCCAACAATTTAGAAGACATTATATTGAGTTAACAGAGCTTAACTCTGGTCCAAAACGAAGTTCAAACAAAGTATGTTGAGGGGTTGAAACAACTTTTTAAACTCAAATAGCAAAACAGACGATGACAAGTGTTTACTATTGTATACAGAAGAGACCCACAGAAAGCCCAGTCTTACAACAGAAACTTATGAGACCACATGTTCGATCCAATATCAAATACATAGGATATGACTCCATTCACTCCATTTGTTATGTGATACACATAGTATCCATTATGTTCACTTTGGCGTGAAGGAAGCAAGCTCTAAAAGGATGCTAATCTGCAGAAAAAAGAGTCAAGAAGAAAGATATTCCATTATACATTCCATTATACAGGGCTAGCTCATCAAATGCTGTGTTTCCATCATGGTGCATTTTGACTGAGAATAGTACCTTTACTTGGTAGGAGGGGTGTGTGCTGTGCCCGATGGCCAAGTAGCATGACATGGTACCGGTGCGACAACAATGTAGGGCATCGTATGCAACACAACAGACAACAATGGAGGACATCCAGCAGCTCTTTTTTTGTCCTGCTCAGTTTGAGGCTGTTCCTCTCAACAAGACATCAAGCTGTGTATGAGAATAGACTTTGGGCATTGAGAGCCAAGAAGCCAAAGAAAAACAGGAAAGCCTGCCACCCAATCAGCTACCGTCAAAGTAAACCTTTCCACTCAGTGGAAACACGGCTAACGTAAGAGGTTAACCCAACTTCCATATTGTGGATAAGATATGAAAAAGTTTTCAAAATTAGGTGTGGGGAAAAAAACATGTGGGAACCCTATATATAGTAAAAATGAAAGAGGCCAAACAGCAGTAAAATGCAAAACATAAATTGATGGTCAGTCTTGGTTACTATGGGAACAGTGCCCTACAATTAACTCCTTCCATTAGACAAGCTTAATTTCTTCATTTATTTATTTGTCAAATTGTAAAGGAAATCGAAAATGAATTATTTTAATTTTCTATGTGTAAACACATTTTCGGTGGATAGTATTAGAAATGAGTGTATTTGTGGGACATCTCAGGTTGAACGGTTGTGAAATAGAGTCAAGGTTACATTGAATTACATTACATTGAATGAAGGTAGAGCTGCTAAGCAGGAGGAAAAGAGGAAGACCACAGAGGAGGTTCATGGATGGTTGTGGCATCTCCAAAAGGGAGAAGCCAAAAGAAGAAGACCGAGATCAGTGGTGAACAAAGATGAAGGGTTGTTGGTCTGACTGTGGGCCACATACACCTGTACACGTGTGCTTCTTTGTGTTCATGTCTTGTGTGCTTTACTCTGAGACCCATCTGTGTTGCCTCAGATGAGCAAATCTCACAGGTCATCAGTGAGCAGAGTGCTATTTATATTTTTCATTATCCTCTCTCTCTCGCCTCTCTCCTTTATCCCCATTGCCTCCCACCATCTCTCTCTCTCTCACCTCATCTTTCAGCTTCTCTCTTCACTGATCCCACCTGTTCTAACTCTGGTCTCTTCCACCTTATTTCTTAGTTGTCAATCGCTTTCCGAACCTTCTTTCCCCATTTTGTCTACTTTCTCTTTTTTTGTCAATTTCTGCACCTTTCTCTCATACTTAACACATCCACCCTTTTCTCAACTTTGCCAACAAAACTTTTCTCTATTAACTCACTACTTCAGCAACTTCTCAGAGTGGGAACTATCTAACCTTGACGCTGCACATCTGTTTGTGGACAGACAATCCCTCTAAAAAAACACACACACACGACTAATGACAACCGCTGCAGCCACCCAGCTGCCCACCGTTTTAAACAGCTGCTACTTACTCAGTGATTTCTTCAGTGACTGTGTGTTCAACCTGGAGTCGGGAGTTGACTTCGATGAAGTAGTGCTTGCCATGTTTGTCCACCAGGAACTCAACGGTTCCTGCGTTCTCATATCCCACCTGCAGCAAAAACACGAAGAGGAAAAACTGTTTTAATGATGTATCCAAGTGATGATAACAGTTGTTATAAACAATGGAAAAAAAGCAGCACTCAATCATCTTAATGAGCCGTGGAGACAAAAGAAGGAAAAAACCCTGTCCTCTCTGTGTAATCATAACTACATCAAATGAGTAAAGAAAAGGCACTGTGTTTTATTTGAATAGAGGGAGAATAGCCCTTTCATCATTTCTCTGTAATGCAATAATTAGATCATTAATCAAGAGGGATAAATTGAAAGCATCATCAATATAAAAGACAGTTTTCCCATATATCTTTCAGCTACAACTGCAGTCAGACTCAATTGCCGTCATTTACATTAAATGTAAGAACATTTCTCTCAGCTTAATTGAGTTAAGCATGTAAAAAATGGTGTAAGAAAGACAAATTTACATGGAGACAATCAACATATATGCTGGAGGTACAGTGTTTATCAATGAGTACACATTACATTTCCTGGAGAAAATGCACAGATTCATAAATCCAATCTTTTCCATTATACAGTTCTAGTCCGGGTCAGCTCAGCTCCATTAGGGATAGTACCTGGTGTTTTTTTTAGTACCTGCTCTGGCAAGGAAATAATAACGATAATAATAATGAAACAAATTCTAATAATAATTGAAACAAATTCTGTGATTTTCAGGTTCTCAAATGTAATTATTCTCTGGTTTCTTTGCTTCATATTAAATAAATCATTAAAAAACAAGGAATAATTTTGGTTTGTGGACAAAACAAGACATTTGAGACCATCGTCATTTTGCTGGCCCACGTTTCAACATTTTCTGGACCCAGCAATTACTCAATTAATCAAGAAAATAATTGCCAGATGAATCTATTGAAAATAATCATTAGTAGAAGAGGTAGTGTCTATGTTTATGTTTAGATAACATTGATAGTAAGTATATATAATCTACACCAATGCCAGCATTTTCTACACACTACTTTATCGAACCCAGTGGGAGCTACATGCGTAGTGTGATGCCATATAAATGCTAGATAAAATAAAATGTATTATCATCATTATAATGTCAAGACACTCAGTTTACAAACATGATTGGTGTCCCAAACAATTTCACCAAATCAAACCAATCTCAGTCTTGTTCAAAGTTCCTCATATCAGGCCCAATCATATCACTGATTACACACAGACATGGAAATTGACGTTTTCAATAGCCTCCCGCTTTGTAGTGCTTAGCATTTTAGCAGCAAAACACCATGTGAACAAATGAGACGGACACTCAAGCAGAAAAAAAAGAAATCTATTGGTAAATGTTAAACCAGCCTAGTGCCTTGAGGATTGTTTTGACTTCCAACATTTGGTGAGCATAACAAATGTCAAGACAATCAAAAAGAGCAGACGACATGATTCCAAACACAAAGATTAGAATTCAGCGACCGAAAACAAATTGAACAGCAAGAATATAACCTCAAATATTGGAAGAGAAATCCAACAACCTTCTGAGTGGCACAAAAACACATTTTCCCCTTTTAAACAACACATGTGTACTAATGGCATGTACATCTCTCATTAAGCCCATGCATTCCTAATAGAATTACATTTTCAGAACACAGTATTCACATGGAACGTATACCTTTTATGACATCAGTCATGTAAAAATAATCAGACGTGTTTTCTCTGCTGAGAGAAATTAGTCTCATTCATGGCATCTGTGCTTTCCCACAGGTTTTACCACAGAGACTCATTAAAGGGCCAATGCACACCTCAACACGCAACTTGACGTGCATACAGATTTCAACAAATTAAAATGTATGGGTTCCACGCACTCGCGCTGACAGGACACAAGGGAGCCATCACACACAAACACAAATGAGCTCCAGACAGTCTTGTGAAAATCAAAACATTAAAGTGCATGTCTATAATTCCTGCAAAAGCAGAGGTCTCAAGCTTGTGGTGACCCCTGGAGGGAGAGGCTGACAGAAGATTCTTGAAGATGTGAGTAATGCATTTGAACAGTGGAAGGCTGGACTAGGCAGCAGCCTTTACAGACAGGGACAACCTAAACAGACACAAACTCTAACAAACACCATTGTGTCACTCCATGTTGGTCTCACTCTGCAGCAGTAAGTCAGTCAGTCAGTGTCAGCAGCAGCCAGTGTAACAGACAGTGTTTTATATGACAGCTAAGTCAATGGAGGAAAGGTCACAAGGGCACGTTACTTACTATCAAAAGTGTGTACAAATGCACATTTAGCTCTCAACTGCTGACCACAGTGTGTTTGCTTCATGCTTAAATGATCCCAGCACAGATAAGATGGAGGCACACTGGTGTCTACTTTCTTTGAATAAAAAGTAACACATGTTTAAAGCACGTAAACAGAGAGACAGAGAAAGAGAGGTGTGGGCTAGAGCTGTAATCGGGCCTTAAAAGTTAGGCCCGACAAGGCCCAAGCCCGACAAGTACATTTTGATTTGATTGACACATTTATAGCTTGATATTATTCAAATGTGCGTGCGCACACAGCTCTTTTGCCTTTTGTCAAGAATGACTCATTTAGACATTTACATTGGCCACATGGACGTTGGAGCAAAGAAAAAAATAAGTGTTGGATACTACTCTCCATGAAGTTCCCGCTGTGCTTCATAGAATGACTTCGGAAAGTCTATCAAAAAGCCCAGTGTGTTCGGTGCCTCCTCAGCATCCACGTATCTTTCTTGTGCTAATCGAAACGCATACCCTAACCCCGCATTAACCGGGCAAGCCCGAGCCTGGCCCGAGCCCGAGCCCGTGTAAAATTATAGAAATTAAGTCCAAGAAAAGAAATGCTTTATGAGCTTCACATTTTTCACTGCCCCCTAACATATGCCTGGCTAGAACTGGCCCTCGTGTAAATGGGGGACACAGAAAAGAGGTACTGTCACTCTCTTGCAACAGGGTGTCAAAATTCAAATGACACAAGGACTCTTGACAGGAAAAACAGCAACCAGAGTTGTGTAGCTAGACAGGGGAACACAGGGAAAAAGGCTTGTTGCTTCATAGTTTCTGATGTTGCTGATTCCAAGGTCAAACCTGAGCATAACTTCAATCCATGGATTTTTGAGGCCTTTTAAACATAAAGATAATGTGAGGCATAATTGTTTTGGAGCAGAACATTAGGTCCCAGAAACGCTGCTGCTGCATCCTTCATGGCCAGAGACTCAAATCATCATTTCCTGGTGGTTGATTATCCCAGGACGAGCAAGACACTAAAGATGACTCAGGCACATTAGAAAACAATGTATGGAGGGTTCCTGCAACAAAGGTAGAATACACTTGTGCTGACTAAGGTTTGCAGAACTCTGTGTGATGCCATTTAGTCTGGAGCAAACTGGGGTAAAAACTGCCCAGCCAGCCAGAGATTTAATTTTTGTTCCTAACCGGTAGACTTCGCTGCCAAATACAATTTGTACCCTCCACCACACACGGGGCAACATAAGGGCCTGGGGCCGAGTCTGACCCACAGACCAGTTTTATCCAGCCAGCAACCTCCTCACAGTTTAGGTGACTCTTGCTTAGCTCAAGTGACAGACCATACATTGCCAGTACAACATTATTTCTATACCATTTCTTATGCTCAAATTAAGGTCCTTTTGTCTTTTGCTAGAGCCAACCCTGAGGATATATATGTTTTACAGTGCAAAAGCCAATGGAAATTAACTTGAGACATTATTATTCGGCAGCAGAGGTGAGCTTCTATGAGCCTGGAAAAACCAAACAAATTCAATAAGCTCCAACACGTGCAATCCTTAGCAAAGAAGTGCAAAAACCCCATCTAGCAAGCACTGTGGAAACTGTTATTAAATAAGTGACATGTGAAATCAAACAAAAGCCAATTTCCAGCTCTACATTTTTATTCAGGGACTCACTTTTAAGTCCTTGTTTATTTTCAACTGCCTGACAAGAAGCCACTGACTAAAATGGGCAATAATAAGCGTGAAAAAAAATCTTTCATCATTTTTTACGAGTGGTCTACAGAAAAAAGCTAACCAAGACTGTTATAAACCTTCGACATGTCTAATCTGGAAAATGATTGGTAAATAAAAACTCAGCCAGACAACTGAGCTTTTGTCTCACAGCTCTCTTTTATGCAAAATGATATTTATTTATTTAAATTTTATTAACTTTGGTATGTACATATTTGATATGTACAACAAACACTGGAACATTTTATATATAATATATAATATAACCTTGGCTGCTTTACAGAGCTTGATGAAGAGCTGACCATTTGAATCAGGTGTGTTGGAGCAGGGCAACATCTAAAACAGGCAGGCCAGGGGTCCTCAAGGACTAGGACTGAGAAACAGTGCTCTATACAAGCCGTTAATTACAAGATCATTTGTTTTCAAAATATGCAAAGAGTATACTTTATCCAAACTGATCTGAAGTATCTACCGCCCACTCCCCACCCTCACCTACCAGACCTGCACCATCGAAATTAAACATTTCACACACTTGTTGAAGAGGCAAAACACAGCAAAACACATAGAGAGTACCTGTTTTTCTCCAGTTTGAGATACTGAGTGGTCTCTTTAGTCCAGTGAGAGTATGTAGGGGAATTGGATCCTTTATGTTGCTGGGCCAACAGAGAACAAGAAGGCCAACATAATACACGTATAGTTGTTTAAATTCACACCTTGTGGACCTTTGGACACGTCCAAAGCATACAGTATATAATAGATGTGCAGGTGCTTGTTTACATGCGTCACAAATCTCTGGTCTAATTTCGGACAACCAGACATTTGACCAATATTAAATTGTACAACCATTTGCCTTTGACTAAACAGATGAGTAAATCCTTCAGATGATTATCTAAAACACTACATCTGGAATGCATTTGTTTTAGATCCTCCCCCTACTAAACTTGTCAAGTTATATAAATTGAGAAGATTGCATATCCTACCTATAATCCACTTTAAATCTATTGCCAACTTGAAAATAGAGTCAGAACATTTCCAATTGATTTGGTCGTAATGTCGGGAATGATGACCGGATGTGTAGTGGAACAAAAATCAAAGATTTGCCGTCTGGGATGCTCTGCAACACCCCAACATTAAGTTGAGCATGTTTTTTTTCTGTTTTCCTACCTAGTCTGACATCTCCTACGACACGCTCCTGGACGTTGACCAATAAGGTAACAGAGAGCTCTGATGCGGCGTAAAATACAGACAAAAACATGGCAAGGAGGATGAGGGATGCCGCTGCTGTTACGCAACACCCAGGAATGGCTCCACACTGTTTTTTTCTTGTTTTCTTTATTGTCTGAGCCCAAGAACACAAGCATCACCCACAACTCTTCAGTAGCCATAAAGGACAACTCCTTGCCCTGCCTCCCCGATGACTTATAAACTCACACAGTGTCGTGAACAATGATTGGTCTGGGTCATACTTGTAGTGTTGTCAGTCTGCCAAACAAGACACAGCAAGAATCCGTGCCACTTGATTGATAATCTGACATGGTGACCATGGTGGCAGACAAAAAACATTGCGTAATCTGATCCTGGCATAACAAGGATGCAGGGGGATATAAAGGAAAGCAATCCAAGAGTGAGGCTATAACATTTTGAATGTGTTGATATCTAAATAAAAAAGGGACTGAGGAACAAGCAAATCTATTAACTAATTGTTCAAAAGATGCAGTTATTGTAAAGATCCTGTAATGAATGTATCACACTCTTAGACCAAACAGCAAAGAGTCACCCAGAATCGAAGGGGCAAACTTTTATATTAATATTTAATTTTTAATTATCAGAACACTTGCAGTGTAGTTTGCAGGAAACCTTGAAGGTTTTAGGTACAATATAAGCAGAGAGAGAAATTGAGAAATTGAAATTGAATTTGAATCACATCACTGTCAGATATGGCATATAAGAACATCATTTAAGAACCATTTACATATAAATAACATAGGTTTAATTTGTCCAGACGGGCTGTCGAAACTGTACCTCCCTGGTACAGTTTCGCGCTTTTCAGCTTTTGTCGGTGCCATGTATATGTATGTCTGCACATAGTTTCATTGGCCATTAATATTACACATTTCCTGTGGTAAAATTACATTACTCCACCTACCCATGTAAAGCTAATCCCATCCAAATAGCGCTTCATGTGGTTCATGGAAAGTTTAGCTTGATGTATTCAAGTAAGGCCTGTGTGTAATACAGTTCCTAAGTGTCTGTGCAGTGCGGTTGCTGCTGAGGACACTTTGCCTTGTGTAACCCTGAAAATGTTCATCTTGCATTTTTGAGAAAGTGCTCTTACTGCCTTTTGTTTACATGAGCATTAAGTGTGTGTGTGTGTGTGTGTGTGTGTGTGTGTGTGTGAAGACATTTTCTGCAGGCTCGGCACATCATCTACACTTCATCCAAGTTGCTGAAGCACAGTGAATTTCTTGTAGTTTTTATCCATGTACCAACGTGATGCACATCTTCAATTCAGCAAATTGTGATTATTCTCACTTTGTGTTGGTAGAATAAAAACACACAAGGTTAAAGATTCCCATTGACGACACTATTACACCGTCCCACATACAAGGTTTTAGAGCTGCAACAATTAAATCAGTTTGAGTATTATAACTAAATAATTAAAACAAGTTCTCAGATTTGTTTGCTTCTTAAATGTAAATATTTTCTGGTTTCTTTGCTCCATGTTACAAAAAAAAAAATCATGAAATTGAGGGTGACAACCAATAATGTCACCCTGGAGGGCTTTGGTTCCTTTTTTTAAGGCCATGATTTGCGAGATTATTCTGTGAGGAGTCTTGGTTTTACTTAGGTTTCTCCTTGTGGACACGGGCAAAAAAGAATCCATTCGACTTTGGCACTAAGCATACCAATGTTTCTTTGGTCTTTGATGTCAAAGTTGATAAACAAAGAACTACGGTAAATAGAAAGCTGATAACTGTGGCTATGTCTTTCTAAAAAATAAATAAAAATACTGCCTGCAAAACTGCTAAACTAAAACCATGCGAAAAACAACAAGAAAATTCTCTCAAGCTTACTGCAGGCCAGATATTACTGACATATATGCAGATACTGCAAGGAGAAACAATATCAATGATTCACTGCAAATAAAGCTTTGTGAATATTATGGTCCCTTTCCATTTCTTTCTCTTAAAGACCCACACGCACTAGCAAGAAAGAAGTGCATGTTCGGTCATATCATATATACATATATACACACATATATATACATATATATGTATATATACATATGTATATACATACATACATATATACATAAATATACATACATACATAAATATACATACATACATACATATATACATATATATATACACATATACACACTCACACGTTTCAATTTAAACAGAAATGTGTTTTTGACATGTTCAAATTAGTCTAATTTCTTGACTAAAATGGAGACAAAGTTGTTTTGATGAGGATGTGTGATTCGTAATTATGCTTCAGCAGGGCTTCTGGCATTGCCAAGGGCTGGAATAAATACATGGGGGGGGGGTTAAATCTTAATTTTCAGTAAAATGAAATATAAGAGGAGTGCTGCAGTCTTTAGGACAGCCACAAAATATATGGAATGTGGCAAGAGCAGCACCGTGAAGTGGGGGGCGACGATGCTATAAACGGATTCTTTTTTTTTTTATTATTAGTTGTCTGAAATACTCAAGGGGATCGCTACTGGAAAATGAAAAGCTATTTGAAGGTGCTACACACAGCAACTTTAGAGGCACACAATCACATTACACGGGCAGTTATTACATAACCAAAAATCCTACAATACATTTCATTTTACACTCTTCTATAAACATCATGGCTGCTTCTTTCCTGCAGCTCTCTCTTTCATTCATCCCCCCATCCCCCCATGTGGGGATTGAAGTTAATCTGGTGCCAGGAATTTCTGTAATCTGATCCAATTCCCTTTCAGGCACACAAACAACTCAACCGATTTGTTGCTGATATAACTGAAAATGTCACACACACACACACACACATATATATATATATATATATATATATATATAGATAGATCAGCTCCATTGTAGTGGTGCCACCACTTTAATCTTTCTGCTACAAAAAGCAGTGGTGCTCACCCACCCAAACATGTACATGTACAATTAAAATACATGGGCACAAACATGACATGCGTGTATCACATCCATGCCTTATGTACGTGAGGCAAAAAACTCATGATTAGGCTGTAATGAGCACAAGCTTTTGTGCGCCCACGCACAAACCTACACACACAGTCTCATATGCCCCAGCACGTTCATATTCATCCCAGCTGTAATGGAAAAGGAGCTTGAGTGGAATCCCTTCAACTGTTTGCCCATTCATGTATTCATCCCTCCATTCCAGCTTTTCTTGAAGATGTAAATCCATCACTCGTTTCTTTCTCTCTGACTCGTGCCCGTCCATATTCTCACTCCTATAATTTCTGCCTCTGTTAATTCAATTTCAGGTCACCCCCTCCTCTCTCTCCAAAATCTGTTTTTCCACAATTTCTGTTTCATTTTGCACACGCAGAGGACATAGAACATGTCGAGTCATCGCGTGAAAAAAAGAAGCATGAAAATGTGTGGTGTTATAATATTCAAACATGATCTCCTCCGTGCTGGTTCATAACAATAAATAAAATGGACAAGAGTGAGGAGGCAGACTTATTCCCAGTAAGATAATTTGCTCTCTTGTCATCATCCTCCTCTTCCTCACATTTCACTGGTATAGCCAAATTAGATTAAGATGGAGTGCAAGATAAGGTGCCTCTAATTATTATAATTATTGAAGTTATTGGAATTTTCTGTTTGTTTTATTTTCTATGCACTCGGGTTAAACTTATCTCGCTTTTGGAAATTGGTTTGTTCTTCCCTGACAGAAATGATGGATTGTGAAGTAAATTTTTCATAGTTGATATTTGCTGGTTGTTTAACCTGGATGACAAAAAAAGAACTGGTGCCACCCTGTATTCAAACACACACTCTGACGTCACGACTGTTAAACAGCCCAAAGAAGCTCAAGTGAATCGAAGTTCAACTTTTGATGCTGTAACATGAAGGGTTTAAATCATATCATCAGTGTTAATATTGTGGCAGTGGATGTAAATACACTAACACAGCGCTGATTAGTTTAAAAGAGAAAACAAACTGCTGTGGATCGGATGACATCAGGAGGTGGGTCTCTGATCTGCTTTGAGAGACAGATTGCGCTCATGACCACCTCCAACTGCAGTTTCTTTGATTAGATTTGAGCACATATTGAGGACACACTGGGAGTGCCTGTACTGATCTGCTCTCAGGATAGATGTTAATCCTAGGTCTGAACGGGGTCTATTTTTCACTGGTATATTGGTTTCACCCTGACGCCACCACTGACTCTCGTGGTTGGATTGAAGAAATACAATCAAGCTTTTGTTTTTTTTTCCTCCCTACTGGCAGAATGATAATGGGTGCAGCCAGACTGCAGCGCTGACACAGCATTGTAGAAGACAGGTCTGGCTATGTGAGACTACAGTGGAGACTTGATGTTATTCTCAAGGTCACTTTAAAGCCCTGGACGAATACCAATGCAGAGGGTCAAAAACTGGTCTTTCCCGAGAAGCTAAGTCATTTCACCAGTATAAAGTGAATCCTCCTGTGTAAAAGTGCATGATTATTCAGTACATCCCTCTGTTCACTGACCTCACATCCTCCTTTTAATTTTGTGTTTGACTAAAACTCAAAAAACCTTATTTCCCCAACTGCCATCTCTCCATATGTGCCACTTTCACTTTTCTCTGCTCCACTTTCAACACACTACTTTCCCTCTGCCTTCAAAGTTGTCGAGCCCTCTGAAAATAAGTTTGATTCTAACTAAAATATTTACCAAAAGACAGTATGAGGAGACGATGCAGCAAAAAGACTGAACGAAACACAACTACGAGGCTGAGCAAAATCAAAGACGGTAAATCTACAGCAAGAAAAACCTGGAGAGAGCATTAGTAAGTGGCCTGAGATGAATCATGACTAAAAATGTGTAAGAATGATGCAAGGAAGGGTCACATAATCTACTCAGAGCATATGACTCATCACTTAACTACAGCCAAGAGTTTGAAGAAACAAAGGCCTTTTTAACATGTTACAGAGTAACGAAACCCCCTCTTCTGCAGCCAACTCTGCCTGATGCTGAGAAGTGGACTGAGAGGTGAGTGAGGAAGAGGAGGGAGACAGTGCAGGGGGCATAGTGTGGTCATGAAATCTGACTAGGTGTCATCTACTGAGTTGGAGCTCCTGCATTAAAAAAATGGGGAGGACAGGTTCCCACCCTGGGCTGGGTCCATGCAGCGCGCCTCGCTTTTTTTTTTAAGCTCCACACACCAGCTCAGGAAAGGGAACAAAAATCAAGTAACATACAAGTGTACATATATATAAAACTGCCATGTCATGTTTCTACATGTTAGCATAAAAATTCTATTCATGTATTTAAAAAAAAAAAATTAAAAATGGGAGGAGTCTGGGTGACGAGCCTTGCACTGATTAGGTGTGATGAAACAGTGTACCAGTGACGCAAGCATAGAGTAAAAGAGCCAATGGCAAAATTTGAATGCAGTAGTTGGTGTTTCACCAGAGAGAGAGGCAGAAGAAACATGTATAATTTTAATACATTTAATTTGCACTTGGATTAACTAATAGCTTTACTAGAAACTTATATACACGTGTTTACATCTGAAAAAAAGCCTCCCGTCTGCACTTACTGTGGTCATATACATCCAAGATAAGGGAAATGGTCTGTATTTGGCACTTTTCTTGTCTTGATGACCACTCAAAGCGGCTTTACACTACAGTTGTTGCCACACCCATTCACTCACACATTCATACAGCGGATTCATCTTTCATACCCAGTCACACGTTGCCGACACAGCCACCAGGAGCATGTAGATTAGCATAGCCAGGACTTGAACCCACAACCTTGCACACTTCGCTACTGGGAACTGTACAAAATATCAAATAAACAAAACATGTAGACAGGGTGGGCTTTTGGTAGCACATCTTGTTATATGGGGCGGGGTTATCTGACTCATCCCCATCCATCTGTGTCCACATGACCTTTACCTGAGATGGTGATTAGCTTAATGTAGAATACATGAATAAATAAATAAATAAATACATTTAAGTAAGTCAACCTTTTCTTGAAAAAAAAAAAGAAGCTAAAGAGTAAACTATCCCTTACACTGAGCATCGGACAAAAAGTGTGTTAATGTTAAATGCACCGAGGAAGATTTGCAATAAACAATGATGTGGTGCTCCATCTTCATTATTTCTACGCAATCATGATGTTATTTGTGTGACAAACAAAGCCATCAATTCTGTAGTTGTGGCTTCCAATGTGATTTCACAGTCGTGACATAACATCAATGATGATGTGGGTGTTAAAAAAAAGGAAAGGAAAAAAAATCAATCTGTCAATTTTTCTCACATTACTGACAGATTATGTGAACTGAATGGAAGTGGTGGTGCCATCAGCTGGCAGCGTAATGGGACTTAGTGTGAAAGCAGTGCTACCATAAAGTGCACACGCAAGAGAATGAACAGGAAATAGAGGGAAAGAGGGAAAGGCAATACGGGCAGATTTTAAATCAATACAACCACAGAAGACGCCTAACAGGAATTTACGGTCCATGCGTGGACGCAGCATTGTGGGCTCATAAAAACTGATGTTTACTATCAATTAATTTTAGAAAAAAGAAGTCTCACAAGTGCAAAGTGCAGCCATAACTTTATATGTACTGAAGGGACAGTGGGAGGAAGGGGGGAAAAAAAGACTCATCCCAAAATAACAGCACACAGTTCAGAGAATGTTTCTGCCAGCTGATTCACTGACAGCAACACAACCCAGTCTGTCACATTTTATGACACCATAAAATAAAACTCTATATTTATTTTACCTCCTTGGCCTCGTACCATTTACCTGTCTTCCCCTGTGTTTCCTATATGTTGTGCAGTTTGGGGTTTTATTTCTGTCTCTCTCGCTCCATATTCTGCAGAAATCTTTTGATGGCCTTTAATGAAATGTCATTGATAATGGAGTTCTACAGCTAAAAAATAATAAACACCTTTCTCATTGCTAGGTAACACAATTTCACATTTGGGAATTAATTCAGATTTTTGTCAAAGCGTTGAAGACTTCATGAAAAAAAAAAATGTATATCCACCATTATGTGTTGAGTGTGTTGTGAATTGAATTCAAACACTCACACAATACACTGCTAATCAAAATGTCAGAAGTGTCTTATCTTATAGCCTCCTGTAACCCCTTCATCTGACTGCACCCACTTCTCTCATATCCCTCCTTTCACATCTTACTTATAGTCTAGTACTTTTTTGACGACTCGCTCACTTTCCCCACTGCTTTTCCCTGATCTTTCATCCATCTTTTTTTCTATCTGGTCTAACCTCTCATTCAATGCAACTCATCCCTCTTCCCAAATCTCCCTTAATATCAGGCATTACTTCTCTTTTTTTTTTTTTGACAAATCTGTCTGAGATTCCATTCACCTCCACTTTGCCTTTTTTCATTCACCCTTCGCTCCGTCAGAAGTTAATGGAAGTATAATGAGCTTGTTGTCTCTGATACAATGAGAAAGAGTGAATACAGCTGCCTAATGATCAAACAGCATCACACAACAGACACAGCTGGACAGAGGCCGCCACACACGCGTGCACGCAGGCACACACACACTAAAACACGCAATGTCAACAACCTATTATTGTTCCACCATGCAGAGAGGTGTGCCCACTGAATTACAGACACACTAACACATTTACATTTATTCCCAGGGGAGAACCACAATTAGTGACTTAGACATAAAATGAGATTAAAAGCCATTTCCTTCCTCCTGTGCTTTCACCACATCTTCGTCCTCCTCCTCCTCCTCCTCCTCCCATCTCACTCCTCTCCCCCTGTTTTTCTTCCACAAGGTAGTCGAGGCAGAAATGGGTTTTCTATTTTATGTAACTGCCGTTGTGTGCATGTGTCTGTGCACTGTTTGGAGTGTGAATATGTTTAACAGAAGACATTTGGCTGTGGCCCGTGTGGCAACACCCACACTGCAGCGTTTGACACAGCCGGAGGCACTGAGCAACTGGAGATGGAGAGAGAGGAGGAGAAACAGGGGAAGGAAAGATGACAAGAGTGGCAAATAAAAAAAAAACATCAGAAAGAAAAACGACTTTGTGAGTGTGCTTATTCCTTATTATGCATGTGTGATATATGTGAGCAACTGAACTCAATCCATTGTGTTTACAGATTTCCATAAGAATATTTTTATGTAACTCACTTGTGAGCATAATGCATCCTGTATGTGTACAGTATGAATTGAAATGCTTAAATTACTTATACAACTATAGGCACACAACAACAGGTATAAATCCAAGTACCTTGAAGAGCCAATGATATTTAGACCTATATTATGTTATACACTCAGCCTGAAGTCAAATGTATTTTCATGACCAAAAGAGACCAGGGTGGATATTCACAGTTACATATAAATGTAACTCCCTTCAAAACATGTAAAGCCCATTTTATACAGGAGCTGAAAACCAAACAGTTGTAGTTTTGTGAATGGTTACTCTTTTTTAACCAATAGATTTCCATCGCAGCATCATTTTTTTCTTTTTCAGATATCAAAATGAAAGAATTGTCAATGAGGGACCTTTTCTTTAATATATATAATTTTGTTGATACAAATGTGGCACCATTTGGTACAGTGGCCGACAGAGGCAAACGTACTGCAGCGACCCAAAACACATACAGGAGGAGAAACGAGCTGCATATTCACAAACGCTGCGATTTCCACAAACATCGGTAAGTCCCAAAACACCAGCAAGTTCTAAAACTCCAGCAAGTCACAAAACGCCAGCAAGTCACAAAACATTTGCCCCTCTCGGCCGACAGAAAAGACAACAGAAGCTGACTCAAAAAGCCGTTACGATGCTCTACTTAATTGTTACTTTATTAAAAGACCTTTATTAGGAGGTTATCGGACTGTCGTCAAGCTATCCAACACTCGTTTCTCTGTAGTCAAACTACCTTTTAACACCTGAATTACTAAGGGATTTACAGTAAAAGTCTGCCGTCAAGCTGATTTTTAAGTTTTCAAAATAAAACACTCAGATCACCGTATCTACACGTTTCAAAGCACATCTCATTGCAGTTATGTGTCAGAGACCTATTAATTGAACATAAGCATCTGCACAAAGTACTGTATACATTGATATATGATTATGTACTGTAAACCAGTTGTAATGTACAATGTAATTGTACAGCAATTCGAAAAATATTCTAATTAAAAGTCATATTCCCTCTCTTAATATGAAATTATTATTATCAACTTTGAGATGTAATAAAAGCATACTTTTCTATGCCTAGAGAGAACTACTGCCAAATTGAAAGACTGATCATAATAACTGGAGGAAAACCTCTTAATAAAGTTCTTTTATTAAAGTAACAATTAAGTAGTCCCCGAGCATCGTAACGGCAGGTCATATATCTGCATGAACACGAGAGCTCCCACAGACCCGATCGCTTCCGTTTTTGAGTCTGCTTCCGGCAGAGAAGGGCAAACGCAAATGTTATGAGACTTGCTGGATTTTTAGGACTTACCGGCGTTTTGGGAATCCGCAGCGTTTGTGAATATGCAGCTCGTGTTTTGGGTCGTTGCAGTGCAATATCCCTGTCAGCCACCGTAGAATGGGAGAACAGGCTCTCCAATTGAATAAGATTTATTGCCAAGAAGCAACAAAGAAGTAATAGACCAAACACAAATTTTCAAGGTCTTTCCAGGACCAAATCCTTCAAATTCAAAGACAGAATGTGCTGAGACAGCTTAAGATGGGAGGGCAAAAGCCGCTTCGCCCACGGTGTCCACTTTTATTGATTTGCAGCACACTCTGTATCTGGCCAAGCGATTGTGCTTGGGATTTTGGGAAAGCCAGACTTTGTCATTTTCTTCGGTCAGCCAGAGATGTTGGAATTTGCATTCTCCAGGCATCAAATTATTTGGTCTCTGCTTAAATTGACTTGCTCATTGTTCTGCGTGGAATCTCATCGCTAAGAGTGGGTGTACAGTGCCCATAAATTTCCACTGCCCCATGTCTATTTAGGGCAATTTTCTAAAACTCTCAATCGCCTTGACATTTTCTTTTGTCATATTCACATACTTTCAAGGATGTCAAGGACCAGTGGGAATCTTGATACATGTTTGCTTGTAATTTGTTAATTGATTATCCACACACTCTTTACTTGGATATACTGTTTATAGTGAAGCTATGGTCATTTATCTTGCTTTTATTTTGCTTCTTGCACATGTTTGATAGTATATAATAGTCTTTATTTCCTTTCCTTATTTCTACCTTCTACCCATTTGTGATTGTTGGCTGCTGTAACACTGCAAATTTCCCCATGTGGGACGAATAAAGGATTATCTTATCTTATCTCATTTACAGTTCAATTAACTTGTTCCAGAAGAAGGCAGCAAAGCTTCAGCTCTGTACAGAAATAAAACTTGAAGTGTATCAACAAAACAGAGAACTAAGAGGATATTTGTATGTAAATAATAACACATTGTGTATTTGTGTGCAGACGCAGACACCTGTCACAGACGGTGAGACAGACTGACACAGACAGAATTGCAAAGAAAGGACACATTATAGAAGGCAAAGAAGGGAAAAGCAATGACAAACAGGAGGCTGAATGTGAGAAAGAGAAGATGATTAAAAAAAGGACAAATGTGAAATGTCAGAGAAATACTAAAGTGAAAAAAGATGGCAGACTGGAGAGTAAGTATAAGTAAACAGGGGAAGGAGGTGTGAAGATATGATTTAAAAAAGAAAAGGGAAAAGTGCAGATGCCAGTGGGTCTGTAGAGAGGATGAATGTGTATGCATGTCACCCATTTTGTTAGCTCTTGCTGTCTTCTCGTGAAATGGGGGTGGGGATGAAAGAAAGAAAAGTCGTCTCCTTCCCTGACTTCAATAGTAAGTGTAGAACAGAGTACCACTGTCTTGCTGCATCTGTCTTGCCGCAACAAAAATGGCCAACAGTAGGAAAATAGTCACATTGTGTGGGAGGAAACAGAGACCAGTAAACTGTTATAAAATACTGTTTAACTATAGGCTAATTGTCTTTCTTCCACCTCTCCTCATCAGAGAGTTTCCATTTCCTGCACATTATGGCTACGATTCTGCTGCCAACATCAGATTTGTTGAGAAAATGTGTTCCTTGTGTTTTTCGTTTCACTCCTCCGGGGGCAGAGTTGGCAGAAAAGCAGGACAGTTGAGCAATACAGTGAAGCGATTTGGATATACTGTACATCATTAGCATACTAAACAAGTCACATTCAAATGCAAACCCATCAGTTTTGCAAAATGAGGCCTGACGAGGGAATCGACACCCCGATGTGACACTAATGATTTCATTAGGACTGTAAGTGCAATTTATAAGATTCTGCCAAAAGTAGCCAGGGACACCTGTCAGCAGACGGGGACCGACAGGTTTTTGGCAGAAGTTGATTACTCTTTAATTAAAAATTGACCACAGTAGACAGCAGCCACCCTAAACAACACAAACAAAAATGGCTTTATCACCAGCAATACAGGGTTTGCTGTAGGGCTGTTGGAACGATTTTCGGGAGTCGAATATAATTCAAATATTAAAAAAACAACGATAATCGAAAGCTGTAATTACTATTCAAATGCGTATTTCTTTTAGAACATGTGTTAAAAACGTGGCGATGGTAGCGCCTCTTTACGTGTGAAAAATAAAACGCATTACTCACGTACGACCCTCGCAGAACAGTAACGTTTACTGAATCACAATCTCACGTTGAGTCAGAAATGGCTGAACGCGATAAAACACCTACGGAGTTCACCACTTTTTAAGTCAGAGCAGGCAAGAATTCTGTAGTTTTGCCTCCCTACACATGCAGTTTACAGCTGCTCGTCAGAATGCTATTACAGACAAACTGGTACGCAGTATTTGCAAAGACATGAGACCGATTAACATCTCGCAGCGGTCTGGTTTCAAAGACTTCATTTAAGAGCTTGACCCAAGGGACGCGGTTCTTAGCCGCGCGACCATCATCGACAGAGTTGCCACGGAGACATATGTGACAGTCACCACACATTTCATAGACGAGGAATGGGAGCCGAAAGATATAATTCTGAAAACGACCGAAGCGCAGACAAGCCCCACGGACGACAACGTTGCCAGGTGCATCGGCGACAAACTCGGGAGAGCAGAACATCAGTCAGTGCTCTCCATCACCACGGACAACGCGGCTAATTATATTAACGCTGTAGCGAGGCACCTGCAGTCCACCAGTGTCCCTGCATGGCCTAGTCGACAGAACGAAAAACAACCACATAAAGTAAAAATGTATTAAAATTTTTATTAAACATTTAAATATTAAAAATAATAAGAAATGGAATTCAAATGGGATTATAGATAGCCCTAGTTGGTGCCATATAAATGCCTTCAGTATAGGAATCCCCACACATGTATAATACTTCATCAAAGAGAAACCAAGGATCAGTTTTTGGAGCTGTGCAGTATATGGATATTATATCTATATTGTGACATGAGACAAAACATGGTCTTAGATTTTGGATATCATTATTTCTGTGAGGACTTCTCCTGGTTTTAAAAGCTTTTTCAGACATTTGGCCAGAATCAACTAAAAAAGGAAACCAATCACAAACCCCTGGCAAGACAGAGGCAGGATTAACCCAATGACGACAGGGAAGTGACGTCTAGCAGCTTCTGTACACCCCACATCCAACATGGCAGGAGCTGTTGTCTTTCAATTTGGCTTTTGCTTCCATTTTAAGCTTCCACTCCACAGAGCCCACAGGGAAAAAGTCGTTATGTGCCATTACTATATAGTCATTGCTCCTAGAAATCAGTTTCCATCACCCTGATCATTGTAGGTCTATCCATTTGCGTACGGGACCATTTTCAACTTATGTTGGTCACGCCTCTTGAAAGTGGGAAGGGAGTACACCCTTTCCAGACTCATACTAAACCTCAAATGAGATTGAGATGCAGCCTGAGAAATATTCTATTAGCAAAAGAAGAAGATTCACTTCTTTTCTGTATTGTAAACAAATGCTGTGCAACATCGAGTTCAATCAGGAAAATCTTAAGGTCTCTCAAAAGAAAACTGTCATCTCCAGACCAAATCTTCTCCCACTCCCACCAATGTTTCTATCCATTTTGGTAAGTAGAAATTAGTTCACATAGGGCCGACAAAGGATTAAACCAAATTACAAAATCATGATCTAAAACAACTGATTACATGAACACTGATCGGACATGAAAATCAGCTTAAACCACCCTTCTTGATCAGATTATTGGTGTCCTTATTGTTATCACTAAATAATACTTTTGTCTAGCCTGTTGAACACAGGGCTGTTCACCTTTCTGTACAAAGAGGTGTGACTGGAGAACGGTGGGAGCTTCTCCCATTGTACTGGCAGCCGAGCTTGTCCCACAAGTGAATCGATACCTGTGTAAGTGAGAGTCATCATGGGACAGGACACTGATGCTGTTGTGTTTCAAATCACACACCAGGACATGTTTGTATGCCATCGCTGGGCAACTGATGTTTTTTCATACGTTATTCAGCCAGTGTAAATTAGCAGTGTCATTTATTTCCCGTTGAAATCTAAATAAAGACCATTTTCTAAAGTGCTCTGCCATCCAGTTTGTGACCAGTTATCAAGCTTTTGCACCAAGTAGATAATTCATTATTAATCAGAATGCACTTTTAACTGTTCTTTTATTGTCATTACAGCAAAAGCTTCCTTCCTGCTCTCTCGCCATGTTCTCCTCCATCTTCTACTGCATTCTTCCACCTTTCTCTTGTCTCTAATTTCAGAAAAGCACAGTTGGCTTGAAAGCTGGTAGAAAGAATCAATACCTCCCCTCTTTTTCTCGCTCCCTCACTTCCTTTTGACTGCCTCTCTTTTTCTCTGTATGCTCAGCATTAACAGCAGGTTTGTCTCTTTTCTCCTTCCTTGCATCCTCCTTATTTCTCTGTTCATACTTCATGCTTTACTGTCTGTGCTCTGCTCTATACCTCCCTCGCTCCATCTTTCCACATTTGTTTTCCAGTAAGACAGTCTCAGATGGCTGACTTTGCTGTCTGAGGCATTTTGTTCCCCCCAAAAGCCTTATGTGCTCATCTTAAATCCAAACAGCCAATACACACACACACTCCTGTTAATAATCAGCCATAAAAAGCTTTGTCAATTTTAATATCACACTTAGGTTGCACAGAATAAAGAACAAAGGTGTTGTGATATGGTTCAGTACACCTTTTAATAGTCTAGGTCCTTTAGGTGTGCTTTAATGAGCACCATATATACTATGCATTGTGTCAGTTTGTGTGTGTACACAAATGCTGTTGTTGACCATCTATGCAAGAGGAATTACTGCACTTACATATACAGTAGCTGACAGCAAAGACATGATGCACAATACAATAAAGCCCGTCAGTAAAACTTGCATAAAACCTACATAAACCAAAGAGGCAGCAAACAGAAAAACCCATGTGATCTGTTAGGAAATATATACAGTATATAACATATGAACATCACATCCAAGCCTTAAATTAAACTAAAGCAACATTTTGAAGAGAACATAATCGTACTAATATACCTTAAATGTTGTTAAAGTGTACTTGCATTAGGCAAAATATTAAACATCAAAATCTAACGCTATAGAAATCCAGATGTACAACTTCATTTTGGTTTTCGCAATAAGCTCTGACTCAAACTCTAGGTTAAGAAATTAACTCCAGTTCAAAAGCGAAAACCCAAAAAAAACAAAAAACACGACAAAAGTGGAAATCACACAATGAGATGTATTGAGAGCAATACATTGTAACTAGCACCATCTCTCAGTCACAACTAAGCCTCAAGTATTTGACCCCAGATGAGGGAAAACAGCAGAGTAAGGACCAGGTGGTATAACATGAAGCAGGATTAATGTAAAGTCTCACTTATTTCGATAAGACTGGCTCATTTAAATGAAAGTGCCATTCCATCACCATGGCTTATATGAATCACCGCCGAGTTACCATAGAAACTTATGCTGGCGTAGGGCTTGAAGTGGGCCAGTACCATCCAGTGCACAGTGCCAGCACTTCATTTTGATTTTAGTCTTTCAAGTACCAACACTTTTATTAAGCTGCACTCTATTTTTTTTCAAATATATATTTTATTTAAAACAGTCCACATTGACAGAGGTAGAAAATCACAACAAAAACCACTGCACCATTGACCAACAAAACCTGATCTAAATAACCAATTTTTTTGGCTTATTTAAACGATGCATAGATCCGCCTGCATGGGCAAGTTTACAATGTGTATACAGTACTTATTACACACAAAGATGTGCTTTTCATCTTCCTCCTCAGGTATATTCAGGTTTAATGTTTAATGTGTATTTGTATTCTCCTCTCCATGAGTAAACTGTACTGATTCAGCTGAGAATCCAAATAATAACATAATAATGCAATGTGTCTCGGACATTAGTGCCGACACTGTGTAATCTTAAATGTAAAACAACAATTACTTGTATCATACACGCACACCATGAGACTGTGCACATTGTGTAAACAAGAAAGAAAACACTGCAAAATGTAGGTCAGTTTTTGTTGGTCAATGGTGCAGGGGTTTTTGTTTGTAAGTGATTTGCTACCTCAATGTTGGTGGACTATTTGAAATAAAGTTTCAGAAAAAAATATATATATAAAAAAATACACTGTTATAAGCTATAAGTTATAAGAAATAAGCTCAACCAAGTGTGCATGTAGAGTAAAATTAAGAAGTGCAGGTACTATGTACGGCACCGACCCAGTTCAAGCCCTGCACCAGTATAGCTATGGTAGCTGGGTGGTGATTCATTTAAGCCACGGTGATGGTATGGCACTTTCATTTAAATGAGCAACTCTTATCGAAATATTGTGAGACTTTCCATTAATCCTGCTTCATATTATACCACCTGGGGTCAAATATAGCTACTTCCGGTGACAAGACGGACGACTTGAGGCTTATTTGTGACTGATTTGGTGACAGACCCCGGGTTTAAGTCAATCACCGCCTCTCTCCCCTACATGATTAAAAGACATTTTGGGTTGCACACACAGCCTCTGCAACGGCAGCCAGAAAAGATCCTGCAACTTCTCCCCTGAACCCTGAATTCAGGACAGTAAGGACATTATACACGTTGCTGTGTTGGGGCTTCAACTTGGCTCCTGTTGTGAAACTGTGATGAGTAAGTGTTAGTTTTTTTTACCTCAGGAAACTTACACAAGCACATCAGGTTGCTCTTTCTCTCTCATAACTTCTGCTCTAACATAATTGTGGTGCCAGAGAGGACCAGACCTGCAGGGGACAGCACAGCGCCCAATGAGAATATCAAATGTGCACACGGTTCCTTATTATGCATTCAATCTGACGCCATTTATTTTCTTCAGGTCACATGATAGTGTTGACAAATCAGGATTATATTGAACCCGGATAAAGTGTGTCTCCATCACTAGTTCTGCAATTCCAGACCAATCACACAATTCTAGAGTTGTGTGTAAAACACAATCATGGATTTTCCCCAAGTCTTCATTTTACGGGCCTGTAAAGATCAATGTTTTCAGATATATGAACGATATAAAAATATCATGCCCTCCCCAGTGACCTTAATTGTTGCTGATGAGACCTCAGACTGCAAAGACTTAAATCATACTCAATTAGTACTAGTAATGCTAATCATGGCAAGGAAGTAATTACTATTTCCATCAATAAATGAGTGCAGACCTCTGCCAAGGACGTTTGCAACTCTATAGTCACAAATACACCATATGGACAAAAGTATTGGGATGCCTTACCATTACACCAACAGGGACTGTGATGACTTATTCAAATACAAACACAGTACTTTCATTTTTATGAGCACTTTATGGAGTCTGTGGCCCTTTTGCAGCTACAACAGCATCCACATTTCTTAAAAGACTTCTTGAAGTGTTTTATATGGGAATTTGTGCCCATTCATTCTGTAGAGCAGTTATGAGGTCAGGCACTGATGTTGGACAAGAAGGCCAGGGCTGTAAAGTCCCAGTCGACTGGTCCATTTATGAGTCGATACGTTCTGGTTCGACTCAAATTCTGATAAGTCGACTTTCTTCCGTGTTAATTTCATGCAGTCTTGGTTAATCTGATTTCATCTGGAGGAATGTACCTAAGTGCTAATGGGGGTGTTTTCAGAGGACCCCGGTTTCACAGGTAACAGTGTGTCTTCAGAGAACACCCCCCTTGTTTTCAGTATTGTGGATTAGCCAACACACAAGAGGCAGATAGAGTACATCCAGACATCGGCAGTGTGGCCGCATTTTACAAAAGTAGATGGCGATAAAAAAGTCGAATGCAAAGTTTGCCAGCAACAGTTCGCATATCACAGCTCGACTACAAATATATCATATAAAAACTGTAAGCTAACTTGTCTTCGTTATGTTGCTCTGTCCGTTTTAAATATGTGAATATATCAGAATTGGCATATTTCAATGTTTTAGTCTAATAATCATTGATTAGTTTTATAACTGCAGGCACACCTGCCAGCAACAACAGCAGCGATCTATTTGTGTGTCAGTCGCGAAGCTGAGCTCCTATGTTCAGTGTCTCTGTGTGAGGACATGCACGAGACAAATCATCTGAATATTTCTCAACTGCTGACATCGCACTGATATCAACGTAGTATAGTGTAGTATAGTGTATGTTTTCGGAAATCATGCGCTATGATATTGCATAGATGCACGGGACAATTTTGAGTCAAATTTCAGGGCTTCAAGAATTTATTGGGTTGATTACAGCCCTAGAGAAGGCCTGGCTCACAATCTCCGTTCCAGTTCATCCAAAAGGTGATTGATGAGGTTGAGGTCTGGTGCTCTGTGTAGTGCCAGTCAAGTTCTTCCACCACAAACTTGTCAAACCATGTCTTAAAGGTCCTTGCTTTGTGCACTGGGGCATAGTCATGTTTGAATAGAAAAGGGCCTTTCTCAAACCGTTCCCACAGAGAAGCATATCATTGTCCAAAATGTCTTGATAAACTGAAGAGTTAAGATTGCCCTTTAAGATAAGGGGCTTAGTCTAAAGCCTGATTGAAACACCTGGGTTCAATGCTTAACAGGTGTAGCCAAATACTTTTGTCCATATAGGGTACATAAACGATGACAGACAAATATTGTACATGCAGAACACACTCACATGATACAAGCTAAAAGACAGAAATAATGACCAAACTAAAATGAAGGTGGAAGCAAAGAATGTCAAAAGGAGAGTTTCCAGGACAAACTGCCTCAAATTCAAGCACCAAACCTGTACATAAAGCAATGCAGGGCACATGAGACAGTTGGTGGTGTCGTAACAAAGGGAGACATTTATCTAAATATCAACTTAACTTCATCCATCCATCTTCTACCACTTTATCCTCCACACAAGGGGTGCTGTGCCAATTTCAGCTGACATAGGGCAAAAGGCAGGGTCACACCCTTGACAGATGGTGAGTCCATCGCAGGGCAACATAGACACAAACAACCATTCACTCTCACACCTACTGTCAATTTAGAGTGACCAATTTACCTTATCCCCATATTGCATGTTTTTGGACTGTGGGAGGAAGCCGGAGAACCTGGAGAAAACCCACACGCTCATGGGGAGAACATGCAAACTCCATGCAGAAAGACCTGTGTTCCAACTGGGGCTCGAACCTGGGATGCAAAGGCAAGAGTGCTAACCACTACACCAACTGTGTAGCCCAACTTAACTTCTTTCTTACAGAAAATTCATGCACTTCCAATGACAAATTTGAATTTTTCTTTTTTAAATTCACAATCTTTCAAGGATTTCAAGGACCCATGGGAATATGGGGTCCTTACTTGACTGGTTATTTAGAAATCCTACATGAACTGTTATATTTTTTATTTTGCGTGTCTGATATTTAAGTTTATCTTTTTGTTTATGCATTTTCTTCTCAAATAAAGTCTGTTTGGTTTTTTTTTTCAAAAAGTGGAAAAATCTATCTGTGTGTACACACCTGGAGCTCTAAAACTCTGCAGTAAAGATTTAGAAACCATTTAAAAAAAAAAGAAAAAGCTTGGAATAAATTCCACAGGGACTCTACCTGGTAAGTTCATGATAGAAGCGAATTAAAGCAAGGATGGCGCAAAAATTATCTCAAGGCACGAATGGTGCAAAAGACAGCAATGGTGCAGTTTGGTGTGACCACAGCATAATTACATTACAATGACGAGAAGCTAATGAGGTTAAAGTAATCACCTACTGTGGTTCATTTCAATTTCATTACAAAAACATTGACAGAGACATTTGTAGTGCTTCCTACCAAAGCACTCAACAATGTATTTATGCTGTCACTTTTTGACTTTAAATGCAATTTTTTTTTTGGCAGTATCAGGGATTTATCTTCATTTGAAGATGAAAGAAAACATACATTTAGAGTTTGATAGAATACTGAGCATAAGGAGTAGGAGTTAAAAAAAAAAAAAGTTTGGCAAATGAAAACAGACAAACACAAGAGCCGTAACATAAATAATTAAACAAGAGCAAAGAAACAAGACAGAAACTGACTGATGCATGAGCTGACTGGGATAAAGAATGGAATATTTTTCATCTAACCCCATTTCCAAATGCTGGTTTTCGTGATGGAATATTAAATATGCTCTCAGGGCAAAGAGTGCTGAGGGTTTTTGAAGTCAAAATCAAAATGGGACAACACACACATTGATGCAGTATGTGTATATGGGTTTGTAAGTACTGTTTGTAGTACAATGACCTCCTGCAGGGACTGACTGTCAATTTCAATCTATGACCAACCTCAACCGCGTATCAATGTGTTTGTGTGTCAGTGTTGTGGGTCTGCTGGGGGCATGACATGTCTGAGCATGCTATCCCTTCACTCACCCTTCACTGTGATTGACAGGTCAACTAATTCCACATTAAATTCCCTCAGTGAACGGACAGACGTGTGCTGGACATTTAGTAAACAAACCTCCAACCCATAACAGTTGGGTTGATTTAAAATTGGCTAATGTTTGGTACCAATTTATTTACTTTTAAAAGGTATGAATTATGTCAAAATGATCAAGCATAGATTCAAATTGGGGCTGAACACGATATACTTTACATCACTAGGAAAGATATGAAGGATATTTATGTGTAGATGTGTCGAAAAAACAAATAAGGCTTAAACTAAAGTAGTGTAAAGTTACTTTTTTTAAATATTATTTTGGCAATCAAATGTATTTTTTTTAAATATATAATATTTAACAGGTGATTGTATTCAATATAATACTTATAATTATCAATGCAACAGCCTTTAAAAACAAGAAAAGTCACCACTGACGCCTTATCACCATATCGCTTGTCACGATATAGATATAATATCAATCAGCCCCAATTTAAATTGAATCAAACGGCCAAATTGCTTCAGGACTGTATCTGGGTGAAAGGGTGAGAGTATGGAGAGGAACATTTTGATTTGCGTGACTACACTGACTACACTAAAGTGGTAATGCTCTGCCCTGTTTTAAATCTATAACAGCAATATAAAAAGTGCACACATAAGGACACATATCCATGTGTTTCCATATGGATCAACACACATTTGCATACACATGTCAACATAATTAACCCCCCGTGAACTGTGAACATCTTCCTTCATTCCTTTAAATCACTTTTCCATTCATTTGAAGGCCTTCAAGGAAAAACACACAAGGCTACAGATTTAAAACTGCTGCAGAGATGAGAAAAACATATTACATCAGACAAACGCAACAATCTCAGCTGCCAACTCTCTTCACCACCACAGATACCTCAACGGCATTCCTAATCACGCCTCCAACAATTACTCAGCCTCCCCGCAGTCTTAAGGTTAAACCAATAAACATGCCATGAGACAAAAATGGCAGACACTGAGGCCTCACTGACAATAAAAAGTCACCTTTAACTCACACCCGCTTGTCTTTCCCCTCACACACACACACAGACAAATGTTAAGCTAATTAGATGCATAGTGGTGTAGCCCACGGAAATCTAAGGTGAATACTAAAACACTAGTAGTCAATGAGGTGCAGCTATTGTTTAGCCAACAACTCCTCCAATGTCTCAGTGCACACATTCTGCACGAGACAGGTTTGCTCCTTCACACTTGTAATAATGCTAATACTCTATTAACCTGTATGACAAATGGAAAATATGCTGTGTACAATAACATTAGTCCAGTTTAAATGTACATTGAATACAATTTTGACAATTTGCATGCTTTGTGAGTTTCTGAAGGTGAACCATGAGACACCATACCATATATGTGTGTAGCCACGATGTATTATATTTTTTATTTTGTAAATATTGTACACATTATCCAGTTGACTGTACAGTACCATTTACTCTGGTACCCAAGGGAAGGGTGCTAAAGAATGGAATGGTTGGTTATTTTGGTGCCATTCCTAATGGAAACCCAAAAAACTACATACCATTCTGTACCAAACTGAACCATTCCACTTGGTGGAAACACAGCCTGTGTGTTTAAAGCTTGTGTGATAAATGATTTCTATTGGCTTTTCACTAAAGAAGCTTTTGATAACACCAATGGCTATGAGAGGAGTCATCAACACGAGGAAAATATATGGTCACAGAAGAGAGGCTGTGGCTCAGCTTTGAAGTGCAACTAAGGCCCTATCCACACGGAAACAGAATGAAGCAAAAATAGTTCCTGGAAATGTCTTCATCGACGTGAAACCCCCCCAAAACTACTCTGAATACTGTTGTACTGTTTGTACTGCTAGACCAAAGCTGGAGTAGACAACAGTGAGTGGTTCTGGCATTATTAAACTAGGGGGAGGAGTCTGGGATGTTGAGCTTCACACTGACTTTACACTAAACTGTGAAGATTTGCACATGGATCAACATAAAACAGTCTTTCATGTATTTTAAAATGAACACTTTAAGATAGCAATCACAAATGTGTTTAATACACATTAATGCAATGAAAATAAAATGTGTCTGACGGTACCAATATTCCGGTGAGGCTTTCAACACATGTAAATACAAATGTCATTACAGCAACTGAAAAAAAAACTTTGTAACATTATGTTTCCTACTTTGTTTTTACCCTCTTCACAGGAGCTACTTCTGCCTAATCCCTGACAATGGAGGAAGAAAGCTCCAAGATTCACACAAAAAAAGAGCCAAGAGTAAGTGAGGGAGTGAGTGTATCAGAGAGGAGCACAACGACGTACATCATTTGTGGACATTGGTACAAAATACAACAACCAGCCTTTTGAGAAATTGAAGCCAAAATAATGAAACTGATTCAATGAAATGCACATAATCAGTTTCCATTGTACTACTCACGTACAATGGGCTGGTGAACAAACAACCTTTCGGCTATCATATGTGGAGCAATTGTTTAAATTGAAGCTGACAAAAACAATCATTCAATTTCACTTGTTGTCATTCAACATTTATACAAGAGCCTGGCATTCAATGATGAGACGGACAGGGGGAGTTAGAAATTGATGGAATCAATACACCCTTGATGAATGAAAGCATATAAACAACTTGGAAAGGTAAAATATTTAGAGAAAAGGAGATGTGGTGAGCTATAGGACAGCCACGATTTACAGCTTTATATCCCCATATACGAGATATATGGGGATATAAAGCTGCACACAAATTGTTTCTCTAGACTCATGAAAAGTTGTTTTTGAGATCTGTATTACGTGATCTTAAAGAGGCCATAGCATGGTCCTATCTCCTTATATGTGAGATATAGAGGTGTACTTCAAACATGAAGTCGTTTTTATGGTCAAAAATGTCCTAGTCGCTACAAATGAGCCGATGTAAATGTCTTATCACTGACGCTCTCGTCAGCCTCGCTGTTTCAGACCAAAACCACACCCACAGAACACAGACTGTCTTGTGATTGGCCAGACAACAAGAGCTTTCCCACTTCCCCAGAGTTACCTGGACATGACGTAATTGGCACGTCAGCTCTCAGACCCGCAGCTCCCCCTCTGGAAAGGCGGATGCACCGCTAGCAATTATCAAAAACATTGAGTAATGCTGTAATCCCTTTCGCATTTGATCTGGAGTCTGACCCAGAGTCAGAAGACACTGTGACAAGTGAAAGACTGCTGCAGGACGCCTGTAGCTTGGATAACGTTGTGGTTACCACGATGATAAACACACATGCAAATGAAACACGAGCGTAGCGTGTAGCTTAGCCTGTAGCCAGCTATCGCTAATGGTTAACAGCAAAACAAGCACACAAAGACAGTTTTACTGTCTGTAAAAATAGTAATATACGAATTGTTGGCACTGCTCCTTCCTTTAGGTGAAGTTTGGTGCTGTGTCCTGCTTTATATTGCTACTTTCAACCATAGAAGAAGAACTACTCTTGTTGTAGCTGCTGAGCGTATCGGTTGCACGGAACTCGTCATAACTAGTCAACCGAAGTGCCGTTCCGCTTCGTAGAGCTCAGGAAAACAATCAAACCCTGCGCTCTAAGCAGTGGCTGAACTGATTGTTATAGACTTTTAGGGCTTCATAAATGAGGTAATGACGCATCTATACACACAAAAATGCGTTAATTGGCACTTCTGGGCTATGTCCTCTTTAAAATACACTTATTACCTTTCATTTCAGACAATACCTGCTTTATTTCATTAAAAGAATGATATCTATGAAACAAATAAACTGCCTATAAATATGCCCATACATATACACATATATACATATACATGTATACATGTATATGTATTACGTGATCTCTTTAAGATCACGTAATACAGATCATAATACAGATCTCGTAATACAGATCTCAAAAACAACTTTTCATGAGTCTAGAGAAACAATTCGTGTGCAGCTTTATATCCCCATATATCTCGTATATGGGGATATAAAGCTGTAAATCGTGGCTGTCCTATACACATATACACATATACATGTAAATGTATATATGTGTATATGTATGGGCATATTTATAGGCAGTTTATTTGTTTCATAGATATCATTCTTTTAATGAAATAAAGCAGGTATTGTCTGTAGCGGATCTGTTTGATCTGCAATCCAAATATGTCTGATTTTCTTCATATTCACCAAGGCTTAGCCACCTGAAGTGAGAAATGAAATAACTTCCTGTAGCAGTCAGTGTTGCCAGGCAACTTTGTTCACCAGTACCCTATAGGAAGGGTATATTGTGTCCTGCAGCGACTTCTAAAACAGTACTGTCAGTTCCTTTGAAAGACTCAGATGGAGGCTGCTGATAATGATGGTGAGATGAAGGGAGGTTCAGAGTACAGTCCTATAGTATGATGGAGCTGCCATCAGGGTCAGATAAGTTCTGGTAATGATGGTAAATGTGTATGTGTGTAAATGAGTGAATGTGTGAGACAGTAAGTAGTGGGAGCAGACTATAGTGTACAGCTACTTTCTTTGTACACTTTAGGTACACCTGTTCAACATGCTTGTTGAGGAAAATATATAATCATATAGTATTTAATTAATAATGTGAAATTACATATGAAAATATGTAATCATATATTATTTATCTATTTATTTATTTAATAAACATTTAATGGCTTTAGGCATCGAGACAAGATGTAGACTTTCAACCCGGTCATCAGATAGGGGACAAAGGTGATTTAAGTCAAAGTGGTCTGATTTTGTTTGTTTTTTTCTTACATTTTTCTAATTACGATAACAATTCAGACAAGGCCTTTATCAATTATCTATCGATTAACTAAATTAATCATTAACTGAGTGATTTCCTTTTTTTGGAATTAAGTTCTCTGATTTATTTCAGATTCTTGAATGGGAATATTATGAGGTTTCTTTTAGAGCTGCAACTAACTTATTATTTTCGTAATCGATTAAATGTTTCAGCTCTAGTTTCTTTGCTTCAAAGGTTTTAATGATCTCTTTGGTTGCATGAAGACAAACAAGACATTTGAAAACATTTTGAGATTTGAAAAAAACTGCTCAATATTTTTCAACGTTTTCTGACATTTCAATGGACCAAAAGATTAATCGGGAAAATTGTCGATGGATTATGAAAATAATCCTTAGTTGCAGCTGTAATGCAGGCAAAGGCAACCTTATTAGCAGGCCCAATTGGTTCTTCTGGACATTTCCCAAACTTTCCTGTTCTGGTCGGTACAGACATTTAATGTCTGCTACATTTCATTTCTGTACCCCAAAGAGTGGGTGTATGCTCATTCTTCTTCTCTTGAACTTTGTTAAAATAATGATGATTAAAACCATAATAATCTACTGTCATATATTCAGTACTTAAAAAAGTATATTTATATTACATCTGTTTACATTCAGTGCACAATTACGCATGCAGGCATCAGTGGAGCTGCACCGGACTGCTGAAGGGCAGAGGGCTGTGTCTGTGAGCAATAGAGAGAACCCTGATGTGAACACCTGAGAAGGTGTGTGACATCACTTTGACCCGTGAGATTCTGTACAGGGGGCATGAAATAAAGCACAGCCAGATGAGCCTCTGCCCGCAGAGCCCTGTCCACTGTAGCCACATCTGAGAGCCACACAAAGGGGACAGGACATTGTTCAGTGGTTCTAAAATGTAAGTATGAAATACTTATGTTAGGTTAGTAGGTTATTCAGTATGAGAATCACTGCACAACATTGATTTCATTTCTTTGATACTCGTATAAGTATCAAAGATACTTATATGAGTGATATTTGATAACTCGTGCATTATCACAAATGGATAAGTGAAATCTTATCCAGTTTGTAAACACCGTCACTGTTGACCGCAGAAGTGACTTCTCTCCACACTGTTGCTTTGACTTCCTTTTATCCCACTTTCCAGGCTTACAAACAGAATAACTTTGTTAAATTCCGACACCATGATGGTTATTGTCACTCTCTGACAAGTCTCTTGGTATTCCACATCCCAGTGTCGTAAACTCAAGGGGCGAGGTCTTGAACCTATATATGGATATATGGGGGCGTGGTATTCAAATTACGATAATTTTCCGATATTTATCAAAGGCCGGTGTCAGGTGCACACCACGTTTCATGAATCACATGTGAGACCTGGCATATGGTGATATTTACACCTGAATTTTCGATGCAAGTTTGATAAATGAGGGCCAATGTGACAGTACTCAGATGAGTGTACTGGACTGAGTATTTACCAAACTGCTGAGCTACTAGGATTTTCACATAAAAAAAAACATCTAGGGTTTACAGAGAATGGGAAAACATGCCTTGCTGACTACAAAGGTCATAGGAGAATGGACAGACATTAACTCAAATAACCTACCATTAGAACAATGAATGTAAAAAAGTGTTTGTGAATGCACAATGCATAGAACCTTTAAGTAGATGAGCTGCAGCAGCAAAAGACCACACTAGGTGCCCCACCTGCCTCTCAGACAAAAAAAAGGGGTTAGTCCCCAAAGACATTCATGCTGACATGGTTGCTACATTAGTGGGCAGGTGAATTCAAGAGGAGTAGGGAGAGTCTTGAAGTTGACCCAAGGTCCGGACATCCTCCCACAGCCAACACCCAAGAAAACATTCATGGTGTTAACCACATGGAGATGGATAACAGACGTTTGACTGTTAATCAGAGAGTCAATGTAGTAAGCATCTCCTGTGAAGAAGTAGAGCACATTCTGAACAACAAACTTTCATGTTGAAGGTTTCCCCTCAGAGGGTGCCACAGCTGATCAAAAGCACACCAGGCTGGTCATGTCGCAAGAGAATGTGGCACATTTCAAAGAAGATCCAGCTGGTTTTCTTGAACGTTTCCTAACCCAGGAGCGAAGTGATGGTGGGTTCACTTCACAGGTGGGTGTGAAGTGAAGGGGCGAGACTGTATGTGTGCCCGTGTGCACACACACACACACACAAACACTTAAAACAAAATCAGTTGAATGCCTGGATTACTGTGCCTTTACATTATAGTAAACTGCTGATTAAAATGAAAAGGCTCTAATTACACTACAAATTGGACTGGAAGCATTAAGTTGTCTGATTGAAGTGAAAGAGCTGGGACACAAATGTCTACACAACAAAGGCGAGCGGTAGAAAACTGGGCACTTGAGACAAATACAAACACCTGTTAATGAGTGCGCTCGACTTTGGGCAAGAGCTACAAGAGCAACAACACCTACATTCCTATAGAGCACATTAAAAATAAAACTGTATGTGAGAAAGGCACACACAATTTATAAATACCCAAATAAACAGAAAAAGTTCAGCTTGGGCTTTTGCTCAGGGAGCAGGATTCAGCCCCTGCAGTGAGAGCTGAGCTCATCCCTGACGTGAGGCCCTTCGCTGTGGGGAGTTGACACAAAGTGAAACACAATCACAACACATAGCGTGGAAATGCAACAACAGGAGGGAACAGAGAAAGAAGTCCATTTTTTAAGAGCCTGTTCAATGTAGTAATGTTGTGCCTTCTGACTACTGTGTTGTAGAAAAGGTAACAACACACTTATGTTTGTGGGGGTAAGGGGCATGTATTATTGCTCAAGCTGTTGTAATTTGTTAAACAGCTCTAAATGTTTCAGTCTGTTTATGACCCTTGTGCTGTACTTCGTGACTGCTTTGTTGACATTATCTGTTCCAGTTATTCCACTGTCTGTTAACAGTAATAAAATAGCAATAGCTATAATAATTCAAACCAATAAATGGAATGTTTAATATGTTTTACTAATGAGTTACATGGCAAGATGTTCATTAAATATCTCACACCTGAGAAAGTAATATTAACTAACTTAAATATCATTTTGATGTTCAATTCACAATTAGTATCAACATGATGAATATAATGATTGTCAATGCAAGAGCCTTTAAAACCAAGAAAAGTCATCAGAGATGACATCCACAAACTATATCCATATCTTGTCACATGTAACAATATAGATATAATATCCATATGTTGCCCAGCCCTACTTTCAAGCATGTTACATCCTGTGGCAGCCTCCCTTTATGATCACCTTGCTTTTTTCTTTTTTTTTTGAAACAAAGAACATGGCCTTGACAAGAAACTGAACCAGATAATGGCATCACCTACTCTGTACATTACGTGTAAAAACATAAAGACGTACAGTAAATGGATTTTATTTTGAGGATTTCATCACTTTGAAGCATAGACATCCTGCATGCCAGAACGGTAAGTGCTCTCTTACACCATAGCTACAACTGTGTGACGGAGTTGAAATGTGACCATGCATTTTTTTTCAAAGGAAGATCAACAAAAAATTGTGATGATGGTAATAATGAGTGCATTACTCTTGTCATAATAAATAAAATAGATAAAAGCAAGCTATGTGTGCACTAGAGGCTGTATATGAATTGAAAAAAAATTTTTTTTCCAAAGCTAAACCTGTTTGGCCAAAAAGAACACTTGAAACCAATGCTTCCTTACTATAGGTGTGTCTGTATATTTGTTTCTCCTGCCTGGCAGCTCCATCTTCAACATCCTTAGTCCAATATAATCACTATCACTCCTTTGCACGTGACCAAACTATCTCAACCTTGCGTCTTTTATTTTCCAAAACCGTTCAAACCTGATGTGAGGACACATTTAGTAGCAATAAATATAACTCCAGAAAAGCACTTGCCTGCAGACTTGACATCACTTTCCACTTGTATTCAAATAGGCTTTTTTTTTTGTTTTTCAGTTTGGCAAAGCACTTTTTGTCCCCATCGTACCAATCACGGGCGCAAAGCACATTAACATTCCTGGAGAGAGTCTTTTGCAGACTAATTGCAGTCAGAAAAATTAATAGCAATGGGAATTTGCTCCGACTTGCAAAACACAACCTAATGCAAGGTGTCCTTGCCAGGAAAGATTTTTCAATTTCTGTGGGCAGTCTCTCCTCGAGTCTGCCAACACTTCCTAACAGGTGGTCAAACTTTAAGAGGTGCACAGTGAGAGCTGATGTGAGGAAATACTGCTTTATCGTCAGGCTACAGTCATGAATATTTCACATCATTTTAGGGATGCAACAAATCGGCAGCTATTTTTGAGTGTTATTTTTTTTATTAATTCTCAGTTACGTTCTCAGATATAACAAAGAAATCATTAGAGGGGTATATAATGTCTATAACTTGTGTATATAACGTCTATAGCTTTTTCTTTTGAAGTTTGGGAAACACCGACCAACATTTAGTTGTTCAATGGAGAAAATAAGACAGATCAATTGATTATGAAAATAATCATTTGTTGCAGCCCTACATTATTGTAATTAACAACTAGTTACTTTGTGCACTCTGACTAAAATATGATAAAGTAGAGGTAAAGTCATAAAACTTCCCTCACCTATCTTGGTCTAGATAACATGTGACTTTGGGAAATTAAGGTGTGATATACAGAAATCATGACAGCTTTGTGGCTGATATTGGCTACAAGCCTTAAAAAAAAAAAAAACACACAAATCACACAGCCTTACCTGTCTGGCCAGGTTGACGGCATCGGCGTGAAGTCGGTTTCTCAGAGGAGGATCCAGTTGGAAGGCTGGTGCAATCTCCACAACCTTTCACAACAAAAAAAAAACAACCAAACGTCGATGTCAGGATGACAACATGTAGCACTGTAACTTAATTATATCCTCATCCCTGACTGCATCTAGAAAAAATTATTATTGACACTTAAAGGAATACTTCCTGGATTTGCATGTGGCTTTTGCTAGAATAGAATCTTTTAAAAAATGGTGCTTCCCTCCCTCAGTTTTCCACTGAATTGTAAAAAAAAATATTTTTTCCCTTTCCAACGTTTGCCCCACGCTGAGTCAAATGATGCAAATTCCTTGCAATCAAAAGAAAGTTTACACCATGGCACCAACTTTTGGGACAGAAACAGGCACAGATTTCTGTCGTCCATTTTGTTTATTTTGTTTTGACTGAACAGTATCACCATTTTCCGTACGTTAACCTGCATTGTTTGTTGACAGACATATGACAGGGGAAGGCAACGTCACAGGTTTGTCAAGTGAAAATGGTGTGGAGATCAGGGAGAGTGGATACAGTCACACTGCAAGCTGTTAGGTGATAACAATGAGTTGACAGATGCTGCAACTCCCCATAGACCCACAGGTAACTGTAGACAAGGGTAATAATTGTCTAATGGCTCATCACTACAAGTGATACTTTCACACTACATAATCATTTCATCTGTTGTAAACAAACGCATCATTTCGTCGAGCTATAGATGCTTCATGAGCACTGCATTGTTTCCTGCTGTCATCTTGTAAATGCCATCATTTGTTTCCATTTTTCTGTCTCCCCCCTATTTTGATTCAGTTTTGTCTCATTTTAAACTTTGTGAATCAGATGGAATGAGTCATGTTTCCCTCAGCCTTTCATTAGGTCTGGCTCTGGCTGCTTTGTAGTGTTCACCATGCTGTAGGCTGAACTGCCTCATGAACTGTCTCATGTCAAACAAGTCGACCCATCCAAGAGAAATCATTTATTCTTGTTGAAAAATGTTAGGATTTAATCTTATTCTTAACAATGTGACATGTTTATATGTTTGGTTGTTTTTTAATAGGACAGGCAAGAATTCAATTAAATATTTTTGTCAGGGTTATCATTCAATTACAATTGGACCCTCCAGGAATAGCACTTCTACACCTCTAGTACCGTGGCAAACAATTGAAACATGATACTAAAGGGTCAATTAAGAAATAAACACAGGTCTGGCAGCCATTTATCCAGTACTTTGATTGTGGATTTTTTATCGATATTACTATTATTATCATCATTAATATTGTTAAGGTGTCATTTTGGGTTTATAATATATGTGTCCCTTTGGTTTTGGATATGTTGACATACGGTATGTTTTTATTTCGAAGGACAAAAACCCCCAAAATACATTTGAATAATAAGAATAAATAGCACTTCCAAGACATTGAGGAAAGCTATAAATATCCAATCAGCACTCCCGCATCTCAAAAATATTTCAGCAAGTTACCATTCATGTGTTTCGGGAAACTCAAACAGATCTTAGATTAAGGGCAAAGGCAGATTAAGTCTCATAGATTTAAAGAACGGCAGCTTTGACATGAATAGCGTCACTAATAAGATTATCATCTCTAATTTGATTAAAAAGGGAAGGAAGAGACTGATGAAAATAGTGCTTTGAGGTGACAGTATGTGAAAAAAGACACATTGCAATTTTTTATTTAGAATAATAGACTTTCATTCATACTAACCGCAGTTACAGTGGCTTATTAGTATACTATGTTAAATTGGCCTGTTGGCCTGAAAAAAAGGTAAATTGAAAAACACTACGACCTCTGCAGTGCTCAAAGGCATGATTCTTTCTTTGAACTGTGCCATGCCCACTCACCATCAACATCCACTTCATGCTAACCTAAGGTCTCAATCTACATGGAAATGGAACGTAGACCATTTTTCCTTTTTTGTACACGCTGTGGTACACATGTCAGACCTGTATGTGGTGCTTTAATGCTGCTACATTATATACAGAAAAGAGGATGTGCACACTTTTTTTTTCCAAATAAAGCTTTCAAATATTTGAATGAGTAACTGTTAAACTGAGACAGAATTAAATCAGTGAACCCCAGCACAAAAGATTATGAGATCATCGTTTTCTCAAAGTAGTGTATTGGTTCTCTATATGAAAAAGTTTTTTCCCACTGTGGGACCTGTTTTCAAAAACTTTCAGGGCTCCCAAAATGCCAAAAAAAAAAAAATCATTCACTTATTCAAACTAAATTTGTTTTCGGGTGGACAGCCCTCAAGTAATAGAGCAGAAAATTTCACAAAGGTGATCTTAAACACATTCCAGTCGTAACAGGGTTCCCACACCTTGTTTGACATCAAATTCTTGCACGACCAATTCCCTCAAATTCAAGGACCGAATGTGCTGACACAGAGGGCAACTTATAAGAGCTGCTTCGCCCATGGTGTCCACTTTTATTGATTTGCAGCACGCTCTCCATCTGGCCAAGTGATTGCCCTTGGGATCTTGGGGAAGCCAGTCTGTCATTTTCTTTGGTGAACCAGAGATCTTGGAATTTGCAATTCCCAGGTATCAATTTGCTCTCTCTTGCATAACGTTACTCACTCATTGTTCTGCATGGAATCTCGAGTCGTACAGTGCCCACAACAATTACGACTTGACGTTTGTTCTGCGTAGAGCCTAGTCTACATACATCAAGCAATGCAGGACATGAAGCAGTGGGTGGTGTCCTAACAAACATGCAAGACATTTACCTAAATATCAATTTAACTTCTTTCTTGCACAAAATTCAAGCACTTTCAATGACCCGTGTCTTTTTAGGGTGATTTTAAAAAACTTAAAAAAGGCCTTGACTTTCAAGGACCAATGGGAACTCTGTATTAAGTCTGGAGAAATGAATGTGAAATCACCTTTTGGTGTCTCCGCTGAATAGAGCAGTCTCTCTCGTAGAGGTGGATGACATTACCATATTTATCACCTGGGGAAACAGAGAGACAAGCTAGGTGAGCGAAAACAACAGAGGGAGGATCAAAGATTATTTCTAGAACAATCAGCAGCATGAAGGGAAGCGGTGATTGAAACAAAGAGAATAAGGAGATGTATAAAAGAAACATTCTTTGTTCCCAGGCTCACTGTGAGACACACTGATCAATAGACAGTTTAGAGCTGTGTCAACCAGAGACAGACACCCTGTGGGAAAAATTCACACACTGTCAGGAATTGTGCAGCTATGATCAACATCTTTTAACTGGTGTGTATACAGCTGGAAAGGACAGCTGACACTGGAGCCGACACTGACACTGGAAGTGCCAATAGACTCTAGAGATGGCCATGTTGGATTATGAACTGGACTGTACACACTGTGTAACATTCTCTTTTTACAGATTAGTTAACAGAACCTTCAACAACCTACTTTAATATTTCATGTGTAAGAAAACAAACTATTTTAAGATTTTAATTAAACTCATTATTATTTAATCTGCCAATTTTTCCCCAATTAACTGATTTATATTGCCTTGTGCTCTATTTTCCCATATAAGACTGAGGCAAATGGATCATGCAAGTTTGATGTCATTTCAAGTGTCAAGCCACAGCTTTAATTTAAGGAGCTGGAGGAAAGATTATAGTATTAATGTCATACTGACATGGTTTACAGCTGCAGTGTGTAACATTTGGTGTTTTTTTTGTTGTTAATGTTAATATTCTGCCTCTTTTTGGGATTCATAAACAGAAACAATGTAACATTATAGGCTGCGTCCTTTATCTGACTGCAGCGGTGCAAGGGTGGGTGGGGACAAGAAATATTTGCTTTACTTGTGCAATATTGCTCATATGAAGCAACATAATTCTATTACATATGAGGGTTTTTTTTGACAAAAAAAGAGCATGAGGGCAACTCTGATGGCAGGGGGGTTCGGGGGAATGTGTGGAGCTTTGGAAAATATGGGGTGAAAAGGGGCTCCTCATAGGCATAGGCTCCTCATGTTCATTCTTAAATTTACCTTAATGCCAAAGAAACACACGGTGGGAAAAGGCATGCCTTTAAACTACACCACACACAATCAGATAACACTGTCAAAACCAGACTTGAAGTACTTACAGGACTTGTATACATATATAATGAACACAAGTTCAACTGAGCATATATAAGTGCAGAGACTTCCAGTAAGTGTCAGGTTTGATTTTCAGTTCTGGTTATTGAGCAACATCCACTGTGATGAGGAGAAATAATGTGTGGAAAATCCTCAGCTGGCCAATAAATCTCATATCACTCATTGCTCATCTGTCTCACCGCTTCTGACTTCTGACCCGCCAACTGTTTCACCTACACATGAAAATTGGCATACATGTTTATCAGGATAACATCTAAGAGAAAAAAAAACTCTTGGAATCATAACCTAGATGCAACAGGAGGGTGACCATTTTGGATCAAACAGCCTTTTGGGGACCATTTTGGCAATTTTCGCACATGTGGTATTTGAACAAACTTCTCCTAGAGGTTTAATGTGCTCAGCTTCAGGTCACTCGAGACAAGATAAGGATTAAAAGTTATCAAAAGCTTCACAGTTTTGGCACTAGGGGGGCGGAAAGTAGGGGCCAATTCGGATGACTCGCCAAAAAACATGAAACTACTATAACTGCGATAGAAGGTCCAATCACAACCAAACTTGATACGCAAGGGCCCTAGGGTATCTTGTTTCTTTAATGAACTTCGGTCACGTCACATTAAATAAAGAAAATGGACTCTCGTAGTTCAAGGCAAACACGAAGGGCATCAAAGACGGAGCACACTTACCGAGGATTTGCACTTCAATGTGTCTCGGCTTTTCAATGAACTTCTCGACAAACAGGGCTCCATTCCCGAAAGCTGCCAGGGCTTCAGAGTACGCCCGCTGGTAATTTTCCTCCAGTTCCTGACAAACAGACAAGAAAAATCCATCATGTCTGAGTTAGTGCTTCCATTCCAGAAGCAACAGTGTTGCTGCGGCATCAAGTAATGAACTGAAATGAAATTTTGTATAACTTCCATTTCCTGTTAGTATTACTTCCCCCGTCACTCACATGTGATGTCATGCAGACTTTTTATTCTCCTTTTGACAAGAATGTTTACACGTCCTTGGAGGACAAGATTCTACACTGGGATATTTGGGACTGGACTGTATGAGGTCACGACCAAACATGATGAAGGTCATGGCTCAAATCAGTGTTCGTCAGTGTGACGTCTTGCCAATTTTCTCCTCTACTGGTGGAAAGACTGAGTCACCATCAGGCCCTCTTGGAGCAATTGTCTCAGGAGGGGCTATGTAAGCCCATCCTCAGCTGTTATCTCATCAGTTTGGACAAAAACAAACAGGTCTTTAGGGCAGTAGCAGTACTAGTTTTTTTTGTTTCTGGTTAACATACCACTGGTTCAGTGGTATGTTAAAATATTCAATATTTCCATTTCCTCCCCGAGATAGAAAGTCAATGGTGCGCCTTCATTTTTCTGCAAACATCAACCAAAGACTTTTAAAAGACTCAGAAGTCTGGCATCATTTTTACTTATTATATATGATTATATTTTTTGTAGATAAAATGTATAAAGCTCTCCCTCTGCCAGCTAACCCTCTAAACCCCACTAAGATATTTATACATATTTTTATATTCTCTATTTTTATTCTCGTCTTTGGTAAAATGGAATCATCGCTCTGTCGTTTCTCTGTTGCACTTGTATCTGTGCTTGTGTAGTCTGGCATGTGACAAATCGTAAAACGCTATTTGTTTGTTTATATTATTTATTATGTACTTTAGGTAGATACAATAGCTGTATGTGTATTTTTTTGTGTGCTTTGTAATATGTCTGCTGTGATATACAGTTTTTCATTAAGTTCATTGTCATGTATTTGCAGATTTTTATAATGTCAAATAAGCAATTGCTATAAATTCTTTGTGCGGCCTTTGAACTATGTTAAACTGCATTTGTCCCTATTAAATAAACGAATAAATAAATGTCGAATCTTGATTCTAGGAAACCTCCATTTGTACTCTTATCCACGTCCAATCAGTCTTCCAGGTTCAGCTACTGGGGCTTCTAATGAGTGCAGCTCTGCTGTTCCATTTCTCCTTGAGAAACAGGACGTGTCAAATTTTAATTCAAAAAAATCTGGCACTTTGCGACTACCTTCCCTTTAATAAACATACACGCTGTGTCCTACGGTGTGATCCAAGTCGTTAGACTCACTGTGTTAATTCAGAATACAAATGACATACAAGCTCGCCTTAATGGAATAAAAAGTCAATTTACGCCTTGTTGCTTGGGGTCCCAAAAGTGCAGAGAAACCTCTTTACAATTTCCTCACATCATATCAGCTGGAGCTGCATGGGCCCCCATGACTCTGAACTGAATAACTAGAAATGTCGACAACTAATTAATTAGACTGGGGTACAGCTCAGAAAAGGTCATTCTTTCCAGTGGAACGCTGACTTGTGAGGCTCAGTGAATAAAATACAACGCAACACTGATATTTCTCGTGTGGATTAGGTAAAGCATGAAACTACTGTTGCTCACCTTGAACCTGTGTGGTTCGAAGAGTGATATATATCTGTAACCTGGGTGATACGGCTTATAAATAATCTCATATATTTTAGGCTATATCCTGATACACAAGATACACTATATGGGCTCAATCAGGCTCAATGCACCCAACTTTGTAGCAACAGTTCCCCAGTGCACAAAGCAAGGACATTGTATGACAACTGAGAACCTTTTGGATGAACTGGAATAAAGATTGTGACTCCTATTTATTTGGCTTTCTAATGTTAAATGAAGGATATTTGCATGTGTTAGAAACAATGAAATTGACCATAAATATGGTCAAATCCTGCTATAACATGAATATTTATGCTTAAAAGTCAAGTGTTATTGACTATTTAATAAAAAAAATTGTCAATTCCATTTATTTCGTTTTAATCAACATATATATATATAATATTGTGTGTATTTCAAAAAAATTATTAATATCATAAATGTGATAATTATCAATGCAACAGCCTTAAAAACCAGGAAAAGTCAACACAGATACCTTGTCTCAAGTCAGGATATAACTATAATATCTATATATTGCCCAGCCCTAATTATAACTATTAAATTAATAAATGTCTCTTTTGCAAAAAAGCAAAAGCGACATTAATGTTTTTCTTTTCTAGTAAACTAAGCACTGTTATTAGAGTTTGGGAATTCACTGTAGGTCAAACATTTTTAACTTTATTTTATAAACATAACTATTTTATTAGGGTTAGGGTTTAAAAACAAACATAACACTGTATACAAAAAGTACATTTTTGTATACAAAAAGTACAAAAAGTACATTTTTGTATACCCCCAAATTGTGTCTTGAGGTAAGTAGTTTCATTAAATTTCCAATTTTCTATATCTTTTTTTTTAGGTTTATTCACCATTAGTGCTGAATGATGGGGGTGAATATCTTGATACAAGTTTGACACATTTTGCTCTTGTGATTTCATTACCGCTAAAATCTTTAGGTTAGCCTCCAGTTAAATAGATTTTAAAAAAAGATGGAGGCGTATCACATGAGATATGAGCACTTTAATATATGAATTGTTTGTAAATTGTGATTTAAATTTAAAAACAATTAATTGTTTAGCCTTATTTACCACATTAGGTTGAGACTCTACAACTATTACACAGTGAGCAAACAAATGAACCTCCCATGCTAATGTGAATCCAAATGTGCTGTAGTGCTGCAGTGCTGTAACTGAACACAGATGAACATAAGTGGAACTGTACATGTATAAATTATACCACATTGTAAATTATGTAAAATCATCTCTATTATGTATATATTATCCTATAACAGAGTGTGTTTTAAGGTTTGTAGTGCATTCATTGTTGAATAATGAAGCTGAGTGCATTTAACTTATGAAGTGAGTGAAGAACAAGTCTAAAATCTAAATGGCACCAGGATGTTTAGTCTTCAGGCCACTCAGTTGTAAAACTGTTATTCCTATACATAACATTTTAGAATAATAAAAAACAATGAAAAAGAAGCTAAAACATTAGATAACATTAAGCACTTGTGGTCCAGATTTCCTGGTTTGTCTTGCATCATCCATCCATCCATCCATTTACCACCTTTATGCATGTAAGTTTATTTACTTTGGTCATGTCAGTTAGATCACTCATCATCACACAACATCACAACATAACCGAATTTATCCTCCGCATGAGGGTCGCGGGGGGAGCTGTGCCAATCTCAGCTATTATTAGTAATCTGTCTTTGTTACACTGAAAAAATAATTTTCAATAAAGTCAAATGATAAATTTTATAATTTTATGGAAGAAAAATAATTGTGGCAGGCAAGTTTTGCACACAAAAAAAAATTTAAGAAGAAAAAAAACGTACTTTGTATGTTGAATTACCACTAACAAGCTAAAACAATGGTTTGTATTAAGTTTGTGTTTAATACAGAAGTAAAATTAATTTTCACAGATTGGTGTGGGTGCAAATAAAGAATTTATGCCTTACAATTTTCTCTTAACTCAGCTTCAGACTTTAGCCAGTTTTTTTTCTGTTTTGGCCTGTTTGTCATTATCAGTAGCTTCAGATTTATAAGCTAATAATTAAATATTCTCGTCAAACCAAATGACCCCACTGGCAGATTATATTTATAACAAGAAAAATGATTTTCAATTCAATTTAAGAATATTTATCTCATTTCAAGAAACGGCTGATGGGCTTACCTCATATTCTCTGACCACCCTCATGCCTCGACCACCTCCTCCGTACGCTGCTTTGAAGATGATAGGGAAACCATATGTTTCGGCAAACACCTGAGCCTCGCGCAGGCTGGCGATGGGGGAGTCGGTTCCTGGGACCACAGGAACACCTGGACAAGAGGGGGCAGCAATGACAAATATGTTAAATCCAAACAATTCCACAATATATATTGCAATATACTTTTCTTTAAAAGCAATTTAGCTTAAAAAAGTAGTTTTTCAATACTGTATCAATATCTGGACTTGGATACTGATAACTGAACCGCCAATCAAACAAACTTTATTTATAATCAAGGAAAACACCACAACAGCCAACAATCATCGCAGCCAACATATGGCTGGTATTATGTATTAAAAGAGTAAAGGCGGAAGAGATGACGTGAGGAAAAGAAGTGAAAAAAGTGTGGAAGGGAGGTAATGTGTAATGTGAATTGTGTAACTCAAACAGCTGCGAGGGGAAACACTGAAATACTAATATAATAAAAACAGGAGATAAAAGAAAATTAAAAATGTAAATGTATGTAATGACTAAGATAAATAAAATATAAAATTATGTTTTGACAAAAAGAAAAACTTAACACAATAAAAAAAATTCTTCAGTTTTACCCATTGCAATCGTCACGTTCAACCCTATACTCTCATGTTCATTCTGCCAAGCGTTTCATTTGTTGTCTCAATTTAGATCTTCAACATATTTCCATGAATCAAACGAGCGCTAGCCTCTCAAAACTCATCACAGACACACACACAAGCTCCGTCTCTGACCTCCACTTACTCATCGCCTCAAGATGGCCAACAGAGCAGTGTGTGACCGAGCTGGTGATCAGCATGAGGAGGTGGTGCCAGGCTCCTTCAATCATCCAATCCAATACATGACACCAAACAAGAGTCAATAGCAGAATAAGCCGTTTGGCATTGGCAGAACCCACATACTCAACTCTGTTGCTCAATCCACAAATGTATTTTCCTTACAAATGTGGCACCCTTCAAAAGGGAAATAAACAGGCTTTCCAACAGTATAAAATGTATTGCCAAGAAGGATTGTTACAACAAAGAATCGACCAAACACAAATTTCCTTACCCACACTGGGTACAGAACTTTCATGTTATTGAATATCGAACAAATATCAAATATTGAACAATCCCATCAACGTCAGTTAGCCAGTAAGCATGCAGAATGCTCATGGTTGGCCATATTGAGGCGATCAGCAAGTCAAGGTCAGAGACGGAGCTCATGTGAGTGTCTATGATGGAAATATGTTGAAGATCTAAATTGACATGACAAATTTAATAAAACACTTGCCGGTATAAACATGAGAGCACTGAGTTGAATAAGATGACTGCAACGGCTAAACAATTTTCAAAACATAACTGGTAACTTTTTTGGCCATGTCACTCTTATTTTATTGATTAATCGAGTACTTGTTTGGTCCATAAAATGTCAGACAATGTTGAGAAATGTTCATCAGTGTTTCTCAAACCTGGAAATGTGGATGTTCTTAAATGTCTTGTTTCGTGCACAAACCAAAATTATTCAGTTTTAATGATTTATGTGTTATATGGCAAAGAAAACTGAAGATTCATTTAGTAATCGATAAATCAAGTCATCGTTTCAGCTCTACAGTAAAGAGAGTATTTCATTTTTCAACTTTCATTTATACTATTTATATATATAAATAATTCTTATAATTGTGCTCATCCACCAATTATAAAAACTGAAGCAAAGAGTTCATGGATGAGAGATACACTCACGGACAAAAAGCAAACATTTTCAAAAACTCCAGAAACTACTAGAATTAAAGAGCACCAAGTACACTAAGAATATGAAGTCTTTATCTGCAATTACTCCCGTCACCACCTTTCTTACCTGCTTTGATGGCCAGCATACGAGCCTCCACTTTGTCTCCCATCTTGCGGACGATCTCTGGGCTTGGGCCGACGAACATCACCCCTGCATCGGCACAAGCCTGGGCGAAGTCGGAGCGCTCAGAGAGGAAACCATAGCCCGGGTGGATCGCGTCTACATTGTTGTCCTAAGAAGCGACAAGAGAGACAGATGAAGATAAACATCACTTTTATTCTATAAATTTGCTGGAGGAGCCCAGAGGAAGACTTGGCTGGCTTTTTTAGTACTGGAAATAAATCACACACAAAAGACACATGTATACTTTAGCACTGCCTGCTTGCCAATGGGAAGGTTTAATATGACACATAGACAAACTGTGAGCTAATGATATATTTGATTCTCAGGCTATCTTTGTTGCTGTCATTCTTATCAGCACCTACTCAATAGACTTTAGCAGGAGACATGGTGAGTAGAGAGATGAGGAGAATTTGAGGGTCAGAGTTAGGAATACACACACACACACAAACACACACACACGCGTTTGCAGATGGATACAGTAACTGCCGAGCTCAACAGATAGAGCCATCCCTCTATCAGTGTGCGCCATCTGCTCTTGGATACAAGGCAGATTTGTTGGGGGGGGTGTTTACTGGCAGGCCAGAGGAGGCATAGTGCCCCCTCCTCCCCACACATACACACATAAAAAAAAAACACTTTGTGCGGGAAGAAAACCAGAAGTAGCTCCATACTGATGTTAAGAAAAACCCATGAATATTTGAAATGTTCCTACATGTTAGCCAATGCTGTGAAACTACAAGGTTTCTAAGACAAGAGCTCCACCTTGTGCCAGGGTAAAAAAATAACAGCAAAAAATTAAAACATTCGTGTCCATCATAAACTGCACAAAAAGGTTACAGTCGTCCAAAACCCCTATTTTTTTAAATGTAAAGAAAGACTTGTTTTCTCCTCTCATTTACCAGCTATCATTGCTTGGAATGGTTTGAGCTTGGCTTCAATCATCGCCTCTGCAGGGAGCATCAGAATTACAGTTGGGCTCACGAAGGCAGCAACAAAATGCTGCCCTCTAATTCTGGGCTGTAAATCATTTTCATTTTGATTTTTAATCAAAAATATTTTCTCTTAAATTAAATCGTATGTAATCCATTGGATTACATAACCATCACAACTAAGTGCTTAACCTTAACCCTTACCCTAACCTAAACCCAATCCTAACCCTAAAACTAAAACCAGGTCTTACTCCTAGAAAAAGCCCTTTAAAAGTTGCGGGGCCCAGACAAAATGTCCCCACAAAGATAGGTTTTGTACACTCTCACACACACTCCTTGCTGGCATGTGAAGCGTCTGTGCTCCTAAACAGACAGATGGATTTTGAGAAATTAGTTGGACGGCGAAGGTTCGCCCAATTCGGCTGTCTGAACCACATGCCCACTCAGAAAAATAATGTTCAACTGTGAGAGATTGATCTGAAAAAAATTATAATGAACAAATGGCAGCCCGTCCTGGAGGGATGGAGAGAGGAAGGCAACGAGGAACAAATCTGATTTGACACAGTGATAGAAGTGACAGAGGGGAGAAAAGGAGAAGAGGAGAGATAGACAGCTTAAAGTGACAAAGGAGGGAAATGGAGGAAAGCAGCAGAAACAACCAGACAATTTAAGAAGGATGCAAGTAAAGATGGACAAAGGGAACAAAAATGGGAAAAGAGGAAAAAGTGGGAAGGGATAAGGGAGGAATGCACTTTTCCTTTTCCTTGCCAGTCGAGCAAGATATAGATTTTATGTGAACAGAATTGAATAAAGAGGATTACTCTGTCACTTGTCCACTTAATTGCAAGCCATTGAAAGCCATTAAATGTAGCTACAGCCAAGCTTTTCCTGGAGATTAAGGTTACTGCTAGAGCTGGGAAATATATCCATTTTATTAAATACACTAATCGGATCCTTCCTGATATTCCACTTTGTATTTATAACAACTGTTTTTAGTACTGACCAAAGAAAGATTTTACTTAATATATACCCCAATTATCTATTATGAAACACAATTGTACAATGTGCTACAGGTGTCATGTTCACTTTGTAGCAAAATAAAGAATATTTAAACCTATGACCTCTCCCCTTCTTTACATTTGATTAAATCGTGATATATCAATACCAAAAAATACAAAAAAAACATGATCAAATGTTTAGCCATATCCCCCAGCCCTAGCAATTGCCAAAGAGAATTTATTGGAACACACCACGACTTAAGATGAAAAAACAGATTAGAGTATCACGACTGCACATATGCTTCACCAAAAACCTCATTAAATCATCAGATTTCTGATGATAATCTGATTTATCAGATTTACTTTTCAGGCAAGGCAAGTCTTGAACAACCGATTCCTGTTTATATATTAATTTAAGCCAATTTCTTGTCTACAGTGGTCTACTGTCTTCTGGATACACTATATTTGCACCATTTGCTTTCTTTCACTCCAAGAAAGCCAAAATAAAGTGAGTTGACTTATTTAGTGAAGTTTCTGAACATGCAGAGAGACACTGTCCTTAAGCAAAATCTATCATATTTGCTCTAGTTGTTGGTGCAAAATGTGGCTCTGGGGTATGAGAACAACATAAAGCAAACAGTTTTCATAGTAATGGTAAATGGTTTGTATTTATATAGCGCCTTTTTGTCTCAATGACCACTCAAAGTTGCTTTACGCGACCGTTTTTGCCATTCACTCACACATTGATATGGCACATATAGTGTATGTCCATCACATTTTCTATCACGTCATTCATACAATTCACAGTGAGTGTCAGTGAGATATGTGGCCTGATGTTGTACAGCAAACAGCAACATCAAACATGACACAACAGACAACAATGGACAGCTCTTTTTTTGGGGCTCGGTTTGTGGCTATTTGTCTCAACAAGACGTCAGGCTTTGTATCAGAACAGACTGCAGGTGTTAAAGAAACACTAGCTGCAAGAAGGTTTTTCTGTCGCCAAATCTCTTTACTCTGATAGACCAAAGGAAGGGTGGCAAAAAATTGAATGGTAGGGACTGGTTATTTTGGTACTATTCCTAATGGAAATGCAAAAAAAATATGTACTATATTGTACCAGCCCGAACAGTACCACTCGATAGCTTAAGGGCAACACAGCACAGAACTGACTCTGACATTGTTTGAATAACTTAAAATAACTCCATTAGACTACTGAAGTAGTTCACCAGTAAACACAATTATATATTATACGTTATTTCACAATAACATTTTACAGGATTTAGTGGTGATTGGTCTTTACCTTGGCTACTTTGATAATATCAGGAATATCCAGGTATGCAGCGACAGGTGTCAGGCCCTTCCCAATCAGGTAAGCTTCGTCGGCTTTCTGCCTGTGAAGACAAATGCAAAGGATTAATATCGGTGAACGAAGGGAAAGCCATGAAGTTCAACAGAAATGTGCTGTGGATTCCTAAGCACACAGCGATTATGGCTTCGAGGCAGCACTTTCAACTTTGTAAATATTAGGCAGGCATATTTAGTTGAATAAAGTGCACCACTGTTAAAACTCACACTCCTACAGTTCTTTTAGATATATGTGAAAATTAGAGTGGAAGAAAAGCCGATTAAGGTAATATAAAAGGGGAAAAGATAAAGAGGCAGAAACCAGGTGGAATTAAAAGCTGATAATGAGATGTCTTAGACTGTTAAACACATTTTAAAAAATAAAGACATAAGGATGTCAGAGGGAAGGCTCTTGGAGGAGCAGATAGGGATGTTTGTGTACATTAACTAAGCAGTGTGATTACCTGAACACTTGTAATGTCAATACAATTATATTTGTTCGCACTCATTACCAGCTGCAAAACAAAGAACTGGCCGTGCAGAGGAGGGCAGGAAAATGCTACCCCACTCCCTTTAACTACTGCTCTCTTTGAATGTTAGCATTTTGTGGCTGATACACAGCAGTGGCAGCTGACCTATTTCACTTTAGTGTAGCAGGGAGTATTACCTGTGCATCTGTCCAGTGTCCTGCTCACTGTACACGGCCACGGTTCGAATCCCCAGTTCAGTGCAAGCTCTGAACACACGGATGGCTATTTCACCTGAGAGACAAGAAAGTGACGAGTGAGCAACAGATGATGAACTAACGGTTGAAACAAATATTTCATTTGTCACATTAAATTAAGGATGGCTTAATACTATCCTTGGACTGGGGGTAGGATCCGGATAACCCAGAGAAAACCCACACCCACACATGGAGAACACGCAAACTCCACACAGAAAGGCTAACCAGGAACCTTTTTGCAGAGAGGCAACAGCACTATCCATGACTCTGCATTTACTACCAATGCATTTACAAAAACAGCCATTTCAAAGCCTATCAGTCAGTGAGACTTATTTATATAGCAGTTGCATACAAATATAAACTGTAGCACAAAGCGTTTTACATGATAAAATCAAACCCCCAACAATATAAAACTGCTTTGTTTCTTTATTATTATTCCTAAGTGAGTTTTTTTCTTCTTTGATGTATAGCAACATACTTCATGAAATTAATTAATGTACAAGTATTAGAAGGAAGACTTATGTTAACTTAAGTAAGATCCATTTGAATTGTATGGAACAAATAAAAAGTTTAAAAAAAAACGTATTTATAAAACCATGCGCGCGCACGTCAGAGGCCAATTTCTCTCTACAACTAACTCGTAATGCAGCACAGCAGATTACCCCAGATTAATATTCATTGATCAGAAGTGACAGGAAAATCATGGCAAATACAAAGAGAAGAGGAAGTTCATACAATCAGAAATCAAGGCAAAAAAAGATCTTATACAGTTTTGTCATCAAGAAAAACTTTCATAACGCAGGCATGAACTTCAACTCAAATTATGAAAACATCTTAGTAGCACAATATACTTAATAGAAAAAGTCACTCTGATGTTGGTTTACTTGTAATTTAGCAATAACGAATATCGTGAATTAATTTTCTTATGTGGCAGGGGGTGGGTGTGTGTGTGTGTGTTTCCAAGGTGTTGGTTTCTGGTTATTCATCCATCGCAGAAAGTGGGGGTGCGCCTTCTTACACAAGCTTTATAAATAAGCCCCCAGGCCCTCTGGGTGGAGGAAAGGCACCAAGACCCAGACATCAGCTCTGCAAATGAAGGCCCTTCAGTACAGAGCTCAACAAGTTCCCAGCAACAAGAGAACCCTCTCTGCTGATCTCCACACAGGCCTTCTTGAAGCAGCCTGTTATCCTCCCATCAGAGGCAGTAACACCAGTGCCTGATTAAGAATCAACCAAGGACCCAACTTAACTGGGCCTAGCATAGCATCACACAAATTGGCTAAGCATAGACTGTTTAACCTTGTGAAATATTGTATTGCTCTTACTCGGTGCATATGCGTTGTTGTTATGTCTAGGTTAGTTCCGTTCTAAATGTGCATGCTAACCTCTTATCTAATCTGGCACCTCATCCTACAAAAGTGGCCTGAACAAAGAAGCGGCCATCTTTGACTCTTGTTGTGGATTCATTGTCAACCGCCATCTTGATTTGTAGGCTACCTCTACCTGATATTAGCCATTTGGTCTGTTCACACAGAAACACACACACACTGTATATAGTTACATTTAGTAGATATAGTTTTTCAAATATTTGATGTCTTTTTAATAAATGTTTCTAGAATATGCAGTCTGGTTGGATTAATATTGCACAAGTGTAAAAATTGCAGAACTCTAGTCCTTCAATTCAAACTAACTATTAACGTGGCATTAATCATAATCCAAATTGGTAATCAGCTAAATTCATGGGACTAAAGCAGTGAATGGGCTATCTTTTCACTTCTTTCGAAGGGTGGTGCACCGAGGATAATACAATAACTGATACAAAGGCCCGATATGGTTTCTCACTTGATACAGGGTAATGATCCCCCTACACTACAATAGCTTAAATTACCCAAATAGATGAAAATACTAACTGAGATTAATTAATATAGAGCATTAAGGGAAGAAAAGATGAGTGAAATACAGTATTAACAGTCTAAAAGGGCAGGGGGGCACTAAAAGACAATCTGGAATAAGAGAAATGAAATGGAATTAAAAGATAAAAATAGGCAGATACAAAAAAAAAATAGTGTTATCATTATTATTATTATTATTATTATTATTATTATTATTATTATTATGAACATTCTGTGCTGCCCTCAGGTCATCAGGGAGGCTGTCACATAAACATGGGCCATAGTTAGCGGTCTTTTACCTGGGAGTTTTAGTTTTTACTTTTGGGATGATTAAAAGACCAAAACTAGAAGATCTGGGGCCTCGTTAAAAGCTCATAAGGTTAAAAAAAAAAGTCTGATAAATATGAAGGAATATGAATCAAAAGCAATAAAATCTGAAAAAACTTTGTGTCATACATTTGCAGCCGTTACATTGGACCTGTGTTTAGTGAAGCATTTCTGTAAAAATATGGGCTTACAAATCCAATTGTTTTTCTTTTTCCGATATCTGATTGAGTGATTTTGGCTGATATCGTTACAAAGATGAGAATCCTATTCGGTCATACCCACATGAGATGCCAAAAAGAGAGATCCATTTGGTGTACATCATGATACTAAGCAAAAATACCAACAGACTCTGCACCAGGTCTGCATTTATTTTATTTTTTTACTTTTATTTAGTCAAAGGACGTGGAGTGTAACATCTCAGTATATGACAAGCAAAACACTGCCTAACTTTTATGATGCTGTCACAAGGGCCAAATACTTATTTTTCATGTAACACATGGGTGGAAGGAATAAAAAAAATTTTAGTCACTGAGAAGTAGCAAGATGTGCTCGATGACGAGGACAGTGTTTATACATTCAGCAACAGTTTATACTGCAGAACAACTGAGGGACTGTTAAAAGGACAAAGGGAGAAGACAGGTATGAAAACCCAGTCAGATGAAATGTAATTGATTTAAAAAGTGAAAGTGAAGTACTGTACTAAAACAAAGGGGACCCACAGGAGAAGCAAAAAAACAAAAACACAACTAGGGGCGAGGAAAGGGTAAAAGTGGAGAGGGGATGAAGGAGAAAGAGGGGAGCAGGGAGGAAAAAAAACAAGGAAATGTTAAATTAGAATATTAGCAAAAATAATAAACAATGGCAGAGTGTGCAGTCATGATAACCCAGTATAGATTCATTTACATGGACATAAAATTAAATGATCTGATTGTGGTGTGTGCACACATGCGTCCATCAGTCGGAATGGACTATTTTGATATGGGTGGTGTCAATTTATCAATTTATACTCCATTTTCTTCTGTTTTACATCCATCCCAAACGTTATCTCCATCACTATCCTACAAACCTCAGTGTGTCTTTTGCATTGGTATGGACTTTAGGCAACACTTCCTCTAGACGCCAGTGCCAAGTTGCAGGCATCAACAAACATGGCGACCGTTGAAGGTTATTTTTTTTGTGCTTGATCCAAAATAGACAGAAGCGCAAGTGGATTTCATGACAGTGGAATGTAAGACCATTGAATGCAATATTTCCTTATGTCCACTGCGACTTTTGACAATTTGCTTCACCAGATAGCCCCTCAAATGAAACATGCCTCGTCCCACAGTGCCTGGCAGTCACTGTGTTTTCTGGCTGTAGGGATAAGCCAGAAAGCTCTGTCAGCCAGTTTTAAATGCCTGTATAGACTCTACTTGGTCATTTTTCTGACTGACTGGACTATTGACTCTATAATGCCTCCACAATTCCCAGTGCTATTGCTCTATTTTGTCCATCATGGTAAGCTCTGGGGGAAATATGGACGAAAGGCTGTGTTTGTCTCTGTCTTTTGCAACGATTATAAATGGTAGGGGTGGGAGGGATCTATGCAGAACTAAAGATTTTCGTAGCATATCATTTTAACTGATGTTTCTGAAGCTTTTTTTTCATTAGCATAAATCAATTGATGTTTCAGTCCACTAGATGGTGTCAAGTACTCACTCTGACTAGAGCTGTTGTGAGTATATTGCAATATATGATTTAGCAAATACTTTTGCAATATTGTGATAATGTCATATAATAAATGGGCCTTCATTGCCCAGAAGTGGAAGCAGTAAACAAACTCTGCGCATGTCTGTTCGTCCCCTCCCGGTCTGCTATCCACCTCATTTTCCTCCTCTTGTGTCTGTGACTTTTGTGTCTGTTTACTATTCTTTTTTGGAATGGAAATACAACAGTAACCAAACAGAAAGACATCAGGTTTACATGGATAACAATAATAATAATAATAACAATAACAATCATAAAAAGCTCTCATGGTCAATTCACAATGCAAATTAATAGAGCTGCAGCTAACGATTATTTTCATATTCGATTAATCTGTCGATTATTTTCTCGATTAATCGTTTGGTCTATGAAATATCAGAAAATCTTAAAAATGTTGATCAGTGTATGTCAAACCTGGAAATGATGATGTTCTCAAATGTCTTGTTTTGTCCACAAACCAAAAAGACTTTTAATGATTCCTTTGTTATCCAGAGCAAAGAAATGAAGAAAATATTCATATTTAAGAAGTTTAAACAATTGAAAATCTTGTTTGATCATGAATAAAGCTTCAAACCAATTCATCGATTATCAAAATCGTTGTCGATTAATTTAGTAATCGATTCATCTACAACTACTCATCCGTCTACACCTGATAGCACCAAACCAGATAGCACCAAATTTGTTTCTGAATGGGCTGTACCTCAGGCTTTTATTCCAATTGCTTGTGTTCATGTAAACATAGCTAGTGACGGTATCTGTCCGACACTGGTCAAAATCACAAGATTGGATATCGGAAAGATATAACTGTAAAAATGTAAATGAGAATCAGCAACATCAGTTTTAGCTTTTAGAACCTGTTGTGGGCTGGTTATGTCTTCTCAATAGGAGAATTCCAGTACAGGGATTTGGATTTTTTGCATTTTAACATTGTATTTTACATTTAGGTTGACTAGGACCATCTGTCCAGGGACGACAGATGTGAACTGATAACTGACAAATAAATCAATTAAATAAAATAAATAAAAGTTGGAGAATTGTCTTTGAAATAGCTTAAAATGGCACAAATGTGTTAGTTAACCGATTCATAGCTTAAAGGCTAAAAAGGAGTGTATCAGACCTATATTGGTATCAGACACAGGAGTCCAGTCTCTGTCCGCATCGCACACAAGGTGAACATGGTCTGGTGCACTCCAGTGTGAGGAATGTGATCTAATGCGGTGTGGAAACCTCATCACACTGATATGAAGGATTGAGATTGGCAGTAAGCCCCACTGTGTAACAGTGTGAGTATGTGGCAGACAACCCAATCTATTGGTAGTCAAATTAACAAATTAATAAATCTATGGGAGGCTAGACATAAATGTATGAATGCATGCACTTGATTATGTGCAGCAGGGCCAAGAGAGCACCACATGTCCAAAACTGGAATTGAATAGAAAACCCACACACAAATCAATCTGAAATAATGAAAACACAGGAGGCAAATCAAGCATTTCTTTCTTTTTTCTTAAACCTATCCATATAGAAATTATACAATAGAATCTTAGAAAAGCAATTGCAGTTGGGAAAAAAATAAAAAGCAAAACAGCTGGAAAGCATAAGCAAAAAGAAGAGGGTACGGGGATTATACGTATTATCAGTGCATATTAGTGACGTTGACACCACACGTAACATCCACACCGGTGACTGAGTATTTCGGAAAACTCATAATCTATAATTTTATTTTCATTTCACACTGCACTTACTGTGGTGTCAAGCTAGGAATAAATAAATGTTATCTTTGTCTATATAATTGGGGGTTCCAATTTTCTTTTCATATATTACACTACATAATACTTTAGACTCTAGGGAAAGTTTAGACATCCATACTTTTATAATGTATGTATTCAAAAATAAATGACTCTCCAACACTGGATAGTGCACTAAATTTAATAAGTTTAACATAAACTTGGAAGGATGTGACAGCAATTCAACCTCAGTTTCCAAAATGCAAAGAAATTCACCGGCTTTGAGTTAAAGTAAACAAACTCTATATAGTTAGTTCAGTCGCCCATATACAATGTGTGCTTAATATTACAATGTATCGAGGCAAACTAAATGGTGGTCATTAAAAATTAAGATTATATGTTCTTTTGCCTCAGGAAGAGTCATAACTTTATTCTTGCATTATGCATGAAATGGCATTAAACTGTGTTTAATTTAACAGCATGATCTTAATTGTCTTCCACAGTGGAGAATTAGAAGTATTAGGGCTGAGATGGGAGTGGGGGTCTTACCTCTATTGGCCACCATGACCTTCTTGATTGGTCGATACTCGCTCTGAGGGGCGGAGTGGGAAAAACGGGAGAGAAGACATGCGCGCCTCACGGCCAACAGGCTGAGGCCACCTCGGACCATGGCGAATTTCAACATCCTAAGAGAAAGAAAAGAAGTGACTGTTAAGCAGAGACAGTGTCACTGAAAATTGACCGAATAACAATCTGTGACAAATAACTATACTTGCTAAAGATTGAAACAAATGGATAGATGCTTTTTTGTGACAGGACGCCCAGCGGCAATTTTGAAATGTGGCCATGCTGACATTTTGTAACCAGATGTTAACAGATTTTCCATAAAACCAGGCACCAATTGGCAATCCAGCTGTCACTCACACTGCTCTTCACTCATGCTTGTGCCATATTTTGTCTATTTTCCTCTGACGGGGAGCATCATTTGCAAAACTTTACTGTCACACAACCATGGTAACACCATTTTGGTACAGAATGCTGCTGTTAAAGAACACAGACATATATAACTGGCAGCATATATACTTAGAGATATGACAGTCAACTCATCACCTCGTCACAAGATGTCGACTGTCAAATTTTAGAATTTGTATTTTTTTTTTTTAGGATTAGTATATTTTTGCACACATACAAATTAGTGATAGTGAATTTGTCCTGCATTTAACCCATCCTTATTACACACCAGCAGTGGACACAAACAACCCCGGCACAGGAGCAATGTGCAGCACTTATCTGTGAATGGGGAGCAATTGGGTGCCTTGCTCAGGGGGGCACCCCAGCCTTTGTTCCCGGGGTTAGAAGGTCCCAGCGACCGACCAGTAACAAGCACAATTCCTTTCCTCTTAGCCATTGCCTGCTCACGTTTATTGTTGTAAAAGTACTTGTATGTAAAGTCTTACTGTATTTAAAGACACACTGACATTAATAATATTTATTTTATTTGACAAAGTTATGAACACAATCGTTCTCAGTTTCCCCTTAACTGCTGACCAGGAAGCTGTGAATCTGGATGCAAACTTCAGCATCGTTACAGACTCCAACACTAATTAACTTAAATATCTTGTTTGTTTTACATGCTTTTATTGTGAAGTGTAAGTGTTCTCTGGAGTAGAATGAGGGAACATTTATCAGAAAGTTGAAGATGTAATGTTGGAATAATGTCCACTGTGGCTGTTTCCATACTCGTGAAAAGCACCTGAGGGTATTGTAAGGATCACATATATTCACTGTCGGGTTCTGTGATTTAAAGTGCTCATTGAACTGTAAAAGCTTGTAAGCGGCACTGGCGTCTTTAATTTTTCCAGGAGCTTTTTCAGCCAACATGGCACCGTGAGTCACCAGACTTTAGGAGATGTATTGATGAAAATTTGAAATTAGCCATTAGCCTCCACCTAATCTCAAATTAGAGTTATTTCTGTACTTTTTTATTGCAGACTATTTATCAGTCTATATGAAACAAACAATTCTTATTAAATTATTATTATTAAATTTTAAGCTCATATTATTGACCACAACTTAACAGTTGTTTTTTCCAAAAAGTTTGACTTTTTCCACAGACCTGTATGACCAGATTAGACACTCATTTGTGTTTGAGACCCCTGCTCTACACCATCAGATCTACATTAAACAAAGCACAGATATCTGAACCAGAACCTATAAAGGTCACTTTTTCTTTCAATCCCTTTGTACTTAGCACAAATCATGTTAAACAGGTGCTTACAAGATTATAATGCTTTAAAATGTTTAGAGAGACTAGACCTAATAAAGCGTCAGGCTGTCACCACGGGTTGGAGTGTTTTTCAACATTTAGAAGAAATCCTGTCATTCTTTGTCATTAAATGTCATTGTGTATAAATCATTCAAGGCCTGTGTGTGTGGCCCTGGCTAGTGTTGCTCATTTTTGTTTGCGAGTAAAACCAGCTTCCATCTGGCCTTTGTTGGTTTACAGGATGGCTGAGAACCATAGAGGATACAGCCTTCATTGGCATCTAGAGAACAATAGACTTTTAGTACTGGACAAATACTAATATAACAGGGTCATGGCTGGATTTAACAAACACACATGTGAGCTTTTTATTGGATTAAATAACATGAAATGGTTATTTAATGATTTTAAAAAATGATATACATACAGACAGACATAGCTCATACCTGTTCCAAGTAGTTTCAAAAAGACAGCTGAGATCAGATACTGCTCTGTTTACTGCCAGCATTCAATCAGCAGCAGGTGTGTCTAATTTAAGAGCAGTTTCCCAGTGTAAAGGCATTGGTTTTTCCAGCCCAAATAAATGTATACAATACACAATACAAACTCTAACTAAACCAAATAAACAATCACAATCAGTCCCACTCTAATTCAATTTGGACAGAAGGACAATTGCTGATATTTATCGTCCAAATACAAAGCAATACGGACAGTAACAAGGGTGACACATACATATAGCCACACTAGCTTCTTAATGTGATCAAACAAACAAATAATTTGTGACCAAACAAATTAATCAAGAATCCATGGACAGACTAATCTAATAGCTATATTTTTCTTCAGTGCCCACACTTGGTGTAAGAAATGTCTTTAACAAAACAGAATCAAAATAACTTTTTCACTGAACACACACACACACACACACACTACTTCACAATCACATTACTCTGATGGCTGCATTAGTAATCAATGAAAGCAGACAAACTTACCCCACAAACACATGTCACAGCTACACCCAGACAACGTTACCTGAACATTAACACAAATGAAATTACAAATAACCGACAAATACCTCTGTAAACGGTCAGCTGGACTGATGGGAGCTGTATGACAGTGAGCCAAATCTAACGAGGCACACACTTCTGGTGTGACCACATCGCTTCACCTGACTGACAGTGCTCTGCTGCCACACTGTGTTCAAAAAGCAGCAGTGCAGCCAACAACTATCTTTGGATTTTACAATCATTAACAAAAAACTACATTGATTAGAACATGTTTATTGACACTTCTATGCTAAAATACAAACAAAAATATCATATCCTAAACACAACTGATTCAGATGAATAGCTCATTATGTCAATTAGCAGACAATGGAATTGAGTACAATCAGCCAGGGGTGGAGTCAAACTTGCAACCATTGCGACCATGACGTCTTTCGCACACAGGGTACCGGTCTTAACCACTGAGCCACTCCACCCCAGTTATCAGGCTTCTGCAGAGCTTGGTGACGAGCTGACCATCTGAATCAGGTGCGTTGGAGCAGGGCAACATCTAAAACATGCAGGGCAGTGTTCCCTGAGGACCAGGGTTGGGATATAAGATATGAGAATGAGACATACTTTTCTGGATATGCACCCATTAAATCGTTGAATAACCATGGCCTCTCAAAGGAGACCCAGGTTTGATGTGTGAGTCAGCAGCTACTTTGCACACATACAAACAGAGCAGCTAAAGCAAGGCTAGAATACCACCAACCACTAGTGTAAAACTACCAAGGTTTTGTTCTTTTGTGAATACTCCGAATGATGTTTATAAAGCTTTGAAACAACTGACCAATGTTGATATTAGTTAGGGATGCACAATATATCGGCATTAATACTGTTATTGGCCGATGTTCGGCATTTTTTAACATATCGGCATCGGTCCAATGAGTAAAACTGCGCCGATTTTAACAACCGATGTTTATACCCGTCTAATTGCTGTTTGTGTATGTGTCGGGAAGGGGAGACCATGCGGCATTTGTTTGGGCATATGACAGTGTCAGTGACGCAAGTGCAGCACAAGGTGTGTGTGTGTTGAGGAGAGAGAATGTCAGCGGTGTGGGCGTTTTTTCAGGGTGTCGATAGAACTTGCAAAGTCGAGGTAATGTTGTTGTTGCCAGGAGGAAGGGTTGTTGACTTTATTTACGTACCCAGTATAGATGCCCTTATCTCGGTTACAGTAACTTTGGCAGGGTATTATTTTTATTTATGTTCATGTTTGTAATTTATGATCCAAACTTTCTCACAGGAGTTTAGTGAGTTGAGGGAGTTAAACTGTACTGTAATTTAGTTACACACTTGCTACAAGTGGTAAAGGTTTCTAAAAACCTTTACTTGTAGTTGGTTCCTTGTGTCTTATGTGACCTTGTTATTTGGAGGCAAAATATGTTTTGAAAATAAAGGAAGACATTCAAAAATTCAGCTTGCATGATTTTCATTCTGTACAAACTTTTTTTTAAAACATATATCGATATCGGTAGATATCGGTTATCGGCCATAGCAGCAATATTAATATCGGATATCGGTATCGGCGGAAATAGTCATATCGGTGCATCCCTAATATTAGTATATTCCATGGGCAAATCAATTAATTTATTGCTAATTATATATACATGATAAAAATGTAATGCAGACATGTGGGAAACAATTTGTACCTTTGTACCAAGTTCTCATCCTTATATAGGATAGAGAGTTGTTAATATGCGTCCCTGTCTATCTTCAAGTATTTCTTGAAGACCCAGCTCTCTGTCCTAGCACTTACCTTAGCCCCTCCCTTGCACTTAGATGCACTGCTGCACTCTCACCCTGTCAGTCCACTGTTCCTATTTAGTGGATTTCTTTCCAAGACTTCTTCTACGGGGAGCTTATTCCCCCTTTGTAAGTCGCTTTGGATAAAAGTGTCTGCTAAAGGCTTAAATGTAAATGTAATGATTCAGTGGTGACTTGTGGTGAGGCTCCCTCACATTTGAATCTATTAAACACAAAAATTATACAACAAATCAAATTGAAACTGCAATATTTGTCAGGAGAAACACAATTAGGTATTCACCCTACTCTGAACTGGTGTACATTTATATGTTAAAGACCTGCGGTCCAGCTGTCATGCCCAATGAGTGCTGCCTAAACCTTAACATTGAACTTTTCAGGGTTACACTAAAATACTCACAGTGAAATGCAAATTAACTACATAGCTCACCTAACCGATTTTTTGCAATATAAAGAGTATCAAGTAGGGGTGGGTGATATGTATTGTTGTTGATAGTATCGTAATTGGTGTTTTAATGATGTGTAAATTGACATTACCCAGTATGTAAATTACTTTGCATATGCCCATGAAACACATACTAAAACTGCACACATTGGCTGAATGCATGCAGCAGAAGCCCTGCTAAAACTGCAAGGCACATTCATTCTGGAATGGCACATTTTTGTTTTTGTATGATTTTGTACAATACTGGAGATAGCTTTGTTTTTGTCTTTGAATATTTACTTGAATGCTTACATTGTTTCGATCAGCAACAATTAATGAGTTATCACGCAAACAGTTACAATCACATTTTAAACATTGAGCTAATTCATTATCGAAATCCAAAAAATATCAAGATATTATTTTTTGGCTAATATCTCCCACCCCTGCAGTTAAGTGGGTTGGTCCTCCTGGATCCCAATACAGATCATATTAGTTTAGATTTGACATTATTGATCCCAATTCACTAGTTACAGCTGCAGGGATGGGAACAGACAGTACTACACTAGGATCAAATAATAATAATAAATAATATGATAAGCATTACTACAAACAATGGAACAAGGATGAACAGGTGTGCAAAAACCTTTTATAAATATCAAAATTTAATATAAAAAGTGCTAAAATAAAAATGTTTAACCCTATTCTGTACCTATTTACTATATTACAGTGCACACCTGATAAGTTGTGAAAGTGAGCAGAACAGAAGGAAAATGCAGTGAGTGACACACAAAGTAAAAGTCAAGTAAACACAAAACAACCCGCCTGTTGGTCTCCAGCAACAATATTCGGTATTTTACCGAACCATTCGAAACGCCCTGTTCGGTTCAATACACAACAGCAAACAACGGTATTTTGCTACATTTCGGCCCGTCAGAAAGCTTTATCAAAACTTTGTACACGTGCATGCTGTGTTTTAGATTCGGTGTAGACTACGATGAGAAATGGATGCACCGCATGCAGGACTCAAACGCACGGATTACCCGCCGTCACGGAGCGACCGCGCAGAGAAGCTCTCCTTGCTGATTGTTACACACAGACGCTCCAAAACATACACACACACAAACACACACACACATTTACATAGGAGGACGTTGACAGCCTTTATTTGTAGTTGTAGTGTTAAGTAGTGTCTGTGAGTGGGTTAAAATTATGTTTATTTTTATTGGCTAGTACTAAACTTGTAATTTGTGTGGTTTTATGTTTGCTTTATGTTTAATTTGATCTGATAGTGTACTATTGTTTAAATGAAGTTTGTGGTTTGATTATATCTGTGCTTTTAATTAATTTTACAATAGAGTAGTTTTATATTAAGATATCGAAACCGTACCGTTACCGTGGCCCAAGCACCGTGACACAAACTGAACCGTGAGAAAACTGTACCGTTACCCTTGATCAAATTCCAATGAGTTTATAAAGTCATGCATTTACTACTCATCAAACTTTTCAGAGTATCTAAATGCAAGAAGTGAATATGTGGACTGTGGAAAGAATGCAGACAGACTACTGAGCGACTCAATCATCCAGATAAGATGAGCAAATATGGCCAAAGGTACTGTTTGTTTTTTTAACAGCATCTTTTTCTTTTTGTTTATTCTGAACAAATGTTGTTAATGACGAGTGTTGCAGAATCAGAAATGATCTCGATAAATTAAGATTTAACTATGAAGGACTTGAACTAAAACCAGTGAATGGATGTTTTCAGATGACAAACACCTTGCGATTGTAGTTCAAGAATGAAACTGAATATTCTATCCACACAAAGGAAACAGTGTCACAGCATGAAACAGATACAGCTGCTTAAGGCCTGAATACAACAGCAGCGCAGGGAGACAGAGAGAGAGAGAGACACACTTCCTGTGTCTTGAAATGCCACAAAAATACATCTTACAACAAACCATTCAGAATTGCAACTTCATGCCAAAGAAGTACTTAAAATGTGGCGTTCAAGGACTGTCAATGAATTTTCAGGACTAATTCCAATTTGATAACTTTCAATCCTTATCTTGTCCAGAGTGACCTCATCAAATTTGAAGTTGATCACAATAAAATGGCTGTTTAATCCAAAATGTCCGCCTTCCTGTTGGGTCTAGCTGATGGGTCCAAGCAACAAGCAAATATCTCTTTCTTTCCTGTAATTTAATCTTCCTAAATGTCTCTTTCTGACATCATGATTCAACAGGTTGGTGATGCAGTTCCTTTCCCTGTTCCTTCCATGACTTCCCCTCTCTTTGTACTCTTTGGGCTCAGCTATAACAGCTGCCACAGCCAGTTTTTTCCTGTTTTTTTGACTCACAATGCTTAAACATGAAACCAAACTCAAGGATAAGTTGTGATATGAGAGGAATGTCAAAAGGTGGAGACACTGAAGCTACATAACAAGATAATTATAGTGTTGGCACTTTGATGTTGTACTTCTGCTTTGTCTGAATTTCTGTTTCTGAATCAAACAGAGACATTCTATATTACGATTTAACAAAAGGAAAGACGGAAAATAAGTAAGATATGTTTGTGTGTCTGTTTTACTTTTATTTAATTTAATTAAAACATTTTGTACTCAAAACCTTCACATACAGCAGCTAATAACGTTTTTAATGGTTTTATTGAGATGTTTTCAAAGTTAATTCAGTTATTGTGGAACGAGTGAATAGCACAATCTTAACCTGGTAGAGATGGTAGTTGATTGATTAAGCCTTGAATACTTTTCTGTGTTGCTAAATGTCATCTTATTTCAGTTTGCAGCACAGTGCAGTTTTTCTAAGTCTGAACATAGACTGAGAGCTTCTTGTAGCTTTGGTGTACAATTTCATTTACAAAAGCCAGTCTCATTTGACAACATTTCACTTTCCCAACCTTTCACTTTCACTTTCACTTTAAAGCTCCCTAGTGCCACAGAAATAGAACCTTTGACTTTAATAGAGCTCAAGAACTAAACGATAGTGGAGTTTTATTCTTAGTATAGTATTTTATAGTATTCTAGTGTACTGTAAATACTGTTCTCTCCAAACAAGTCCTTTTGGACAGCAATACGTTTCACATGGTGATGCCATGTGATACTCACATTTCTAATTTTATCAAAGACTTATGTCACTGTGATCACTGGGAAGAGTAGAGATGCTGCTTCTGGTTCTCATACATGAAAACTCTCACACATAAAACTTGTCCAGACGGAAACAGGACTTTTCCAAAATGATCTTTTTCTTTGCCATTTTTAACACATTCTCTATTCACACGGAATGCCCCAAAAACCATTTGCCAGGCCTGTATGCTGCCACACTAAAGCAGAAAAGAATGGAAATAAAAGTTATTACATACAAATACACCAAACAATCTAAAAATACAAGAGGATGAAGATGACAAGAGAGAGGTGGGATTATGACATTCCCCAAAAGTATCATTTTGGTGGTACACACAACAACACCAGGGAGGCATTTTGAGATTTTCCCATTCTGGGACCCATGTCCAAAAAAATTGCACTTCAGTGGCCTCAAACACTGCATCATTAGAATCAGTTGATTAAAAAGATTTCTTCACCAATTCATTCAGTACTTCATGCATGACCGGAGCTGAACTGAAATACGAATGAACGGGTGACGATTCGGCTCACAAATTTGCAGATTAATGCCTGGTTTCATGATTTTTAAGTCTTTTTAAATGATCTACAGTTCAGCATTGTTCATATTGATTCTTGTGTCAGATGTCACACTCATGACTCTTCCAGTGACAGAACTCTCTTCCAATCAGTGAACGGCAGTCTGTTGACCTCACATTTTAGTATCGGCTCAGCTTGCTTGGAACCACACCAGAGGAGGTACCAAAAGAATTACCAGGTATCAGGTACTTTCCCTAATGGAAAAGCAAAAAAAACTATTTTCCGAGTATATGGTGGCTAAGGCTAGTGTGTAGAAAACTGGCTGAAAATATACAGCAACATTTGCCCCCAAGATTCAAAATGGAGACTAAAAACCTGCAGCAGACTCCTTGCAGGCCTAAGAACTCACAGGTCACTTAAGAGACAGCACAGGGGGACAAAGTTCATCATAAGTCCCTATATGTTGGAATTTAAGGAATAATTAACAAAGTGTAAACACAAATTGTCTCAATAACCAACGTCAGAGGGCACAGCTGAATTACGTCACACATTCGCACAAAACAATCAATCATAGTTCTGTCAAAAATAAACATGACTGAAAATAACTAATCTCTTATAAATCTTAAACAAAAAACCACCACAGGTAATTTCTGGTTTTGTCATTAATTAACTCTTTATAGTTCAAAGTTCAGTTCTGTTTTGACGTACTCAGAGACACAGAGACACACATACCTTGCATCAACTTTGCCCTAATTGATTGATCACAGGGTGAAAACATGGGCCAGACATGGCTCTCTGCATAGTACACTATGTCAGTATGTGTGGCACAACATTAAAAACATGCTAAGCCTGAGATGACTTCAGCCATCTACTAAATCTGTCTATTGAATAATGGACAGATTAATCGCTTGATGAAAATAATCCTCAGCTGCAGCCCTAAATTGACAACTACATAGGGAAAGTGGGGGATATTCAGCTGCAACATGCAACTTCACCAATAAATGTTGCTACTTTTACACACTGAACCTTTAACTTTTCATATAAAATTGATCCAAACCATAAGGATTAAAGGAATATTCAGCGATTTGCATGTGGCTTTGTATAGCTAGAATAGCAGTAGTATTTTTAAAAAATTGTGCTTAGTTGAATGATGCAATTCAAGGTTTGAAAAACGCCAGTTCCGCACTTTTTACACTCACCCATAGGGGGACGGGAATTCATTCCCAGAATGTAAACACGGTGTCCGTCATCTTTGCTAACAGTTGCACTAACCGGCTCTCGCTCTGCAGAGTAAACTAAGAACGACAATGATTGAATGTAGTTTTAAGTGATATGGTTGGAAGGGAAAATGCATTTCAGTGAAAACTAGAAGCCGCCGGGCGCGAGGAGTACCGGCCCCTGTCCGCGGGTGGCGGCGCGCACCGGCCCCCTGTATTTTCTTTTGTATTTTTATATTTATTATATATTTAATTCCTCACAGGGATTTGTGTGTTGTGTTGCAAAACTAGCGCTGTCTGCTTCAAAGCTTGAGACGGTGAGACTCTCGCAGGGCAGCGAGAACTGTGCATTTTGGGAGTTGTTGTTGTCCATCTACATGAGCCAAAATTACATTTTTCTGCCTTTCTCAGCCAAGAAAGCACTTGCTTCAAATATTATTTCACATTTCAACTACATAGTTGACCCAGTTTTAAAAGACATTCATCTTTCCAACGGTGAAATATTCCTTTAAACATTATATTTGAGGTTTTTCTTATATCACCATCATGCTGATTGGTCATAGATTTTATCGTACTCAAATAACTGCAGCGTCATTCTCTTTTGATATTGCACTTGATCATTTTGTGTTTTATGATTATTTTGTGATTAATTGTGCAGACCCTACCAGGCTGATGACTGAATATAGAGCTTGAAAGGGGAACACTGGAGTGAACATACTTTCATATTTGTGTATTTACTTTTTTTTTGTATTTATTGTGCTTTTTCTTTTTGTTTTGTTGCAGTCTTTTCTCTTGTGCATCTCGCTGTAAGCTAAGTTTCCCACTGGGGTGGCGATAATAAACGAGTGAACAATGAACAATGAATTCTAAAGCAGTCTGGGAAAGTTGTCCGAACACAAATGAACAAAAAACTGCAATACCCTTTGAGAAGGGTAGAGGAGATAATTCAATACTAATCCTGAATTTAAATGCACCCAAACTAATGCTTATGTTCTTACAGCAGCATTAATGAACCTGGAACCTTGAAATAAGTGGTGAATTGATAGGATGATTGGAGCCTTGCTCTTACTCTTCACATTCACACAGGCCTTTTTTACCAGCTGTGTCAACAAGATACCCCAGCCACCCACTGCTTTAAGCTGCCCTTTTAGATACAGTATGTTAAGAAAATACAAAATTATTTTATATCACTGCATGTTGCTTTCTGAAACTTGTTTTCTCCAGTGGAGAACTACAGTGGCCTTCAGGTCATGTCAAAGTGTAAAAGGCCCTCTACAGAACATGGTTGCCCAGTGCCCAGTGAAACTCCATGAAAGAGAACACATTCACTGTGTAGATTTGATGGGTTCCCTCAGCACTAACAAAAACAAAATCATTCTTCTGCCGATTATGAACTAATGAAAACATAATTGTTCTAATCTACAATTATATTCCATTTCTGCTAATAGATATGCTGAATCATATACCATGGTCATTTAAAGAGTTGAAAAATGCCAAGAAGTGGACTGAGAACTAAGTGCGCGAGAGAACGGAGCAGTAAAAGGGCTGTGGTCTGGTAATCAAATCTGACACCTTGTTGCAGCTGTCTAACAAGGTGTCTAATGAGGAGCAACAGCTCCAACGTTTTAAAAAAGTGCTACTTTACTACTAGCACGCTTGGAACCTCGCCGGAGCTGGTATTAAAAATAGTACCTGTTACCAGGTACTATGCTAGTGGACACGCTACTAAAACTGTGCAGTGGCATGGCGAGGCGATGCGAGTAGAGCCGGTGGAAATGCGCCATAAATGACAAAGTCTGAATGCAGAGAGAGGCAGTTGTTCTGCATGTATTACTGAGTCAAATTTCACTATGAGGATAAACACACTGCACAATGAAAGATTCTGAGTCTGACATATGTGATATTGACACACTGGTTCAAAGGTCAAAGATCAGAGAATCCATTTTCTCACAGAAATCAGGTCATCACAGGTCATCACAAATGGCTGGTAAGAATTTGTTGTGAACAGCTTCATAGCTTAAAAAGTCTAGGAGGACTGTATTTGACTGATATGAAGAAGCACTATCATGCCATGTCTAATTACTGGCACTTTTCCACTACACAGTTCTTCCACAACGACATCCGATACAAGATTCAAACCAACAATGCCAAACTGTAGATCAGTTGAAAAGACATAAAAAAAACTGAAAACATTAGGCAAGGACATTTCTAAAATTTCAATATTTAACGGCATGTACTTAGCGACAGCACTGCTGAAAGCCAGCAATTGTATACTCATCAGTGTTTGATGAACAAATCTTTTTAATTAACTGATTCTAATGATTCAGTGCACTGAAAAGAACTGCTTGATGTCACTGTGTTTTTGTGCAGCAGTGGTATGGCCGTGGTATGGTGACCCTGCCCACGTTGAGGAGGTACTACAGTAATGAAAAACGACATGCCCGAGTAACCAAGTAAAGTCGAGTAGAGACGAATAGTGCTCAAACTGTATAATGGAAAAGCACCATAATAGAACTTTCCTACTACATGTATTTTGCTTTGAGGATAAAAAACAGAACCAATGAAAGGTCAGAGTCTGACACATGAACTATTTACACACTTAATTAAGGGTCAAAGAGCAGAGACCATGACCAGACAAGAAAAAGTGGTATAGTGCCATCCCTCACTCATCGGACAATTATTGTGCATGTATTACTGTTTGAAGTGGATTCAAATTTTGCTTCAAAGCTAAACATACTGTACCAGTGAAGGATTCTGAGTCCGACACATGAGATATTCATGCACTGGTTCAAAGGTCAAAGCGCAGAAACCAGATAACTGGAGAATCCGTTTTCTCAAAGAAATCCGGACATCACAAGCTCCTTTGATGTATTGCTAATAAGAAAAGGCTTGTTACACAATCTACAAGTTGCAGCATGTGCAAATGCTGATGCTTATTTGTTGTTTTCACCCTGCACATAGAGAAACCTAATCTCGTCTACTCATTAAAGTCTGCTAAAGCAGCCCAGGAGAGAGGAGTGTGGGCATGAATTCAAAAGAAAAGTCAGCCAAAAGTAGCAAGTTTTGAAAGAACACAATGAGTATGCACACACAAAACAAATAATAATCCACTGTTTACTAGTCAATCAAGTTTTCCAAATGTACATTCCAGTTATTGGTACATATGTACATGTGCTTCTCCAGAAACTGTGCAGAGCTACAGCTGGAAGCAGCACACTTGTAACACACGAAACCTTTCACACATACAGGGAGAAAAGGGGGCAAATGTTTCAATTTACGTTAATTGCAAGCACACACATGTGTCTGTCAGTACTCACATGCTCGTGCCGTGCTGGTATCGGTAAAACGATGAGACTCCGCTGTCAAGTAACCGGACACCGAGTGTTAACAGTCGACTCTCGCGCTCTGTTGTGCGTTTACGTTTTGCTACTTTGCTAACAGCAAACACACACGCACAGACCAGACACGCTTGCTCAGGTGAGCAAGAGAGGTGTGTTCATTAATATACACACTGATTCACCTCATGCATGCACACACACACACACACACACACACACACACGAGGAGTCAGTCCGGGACGGTCAAACAGGAGCACACGTCGACAGTCACACACACTCACACACACACGCTGTCTCTCTCTCTCTCTCTGTGTGTCGTGCTCAGTCCCGTATGTGTAATAAATGTGCTACTACTCTGGAGCTAGTTGCTAACTGTCTAACTGTGGCTAACGTAGCTAGCAGTTGGCACCGTCCGTCTCCGTGTAGCGGATACAAAAGTCTTCTACTGCGCTTGCTTCCTACTCCCTGTTAATCTCTCTCTCTCTCTCTCTCTCTCTCTCCCTCTCTCCATAATCTCCCACCCATCCCTCTGTTTGGCGTGACGCAATCAGGCATACACCCCCCAACCTCTGCTCTCAGCCAATCACAGAAGAGGCCATGACAAGGAGCGGCAGCATTTAAAGGGCTCCAGCCTACATAGTCTTCTACGTGACACTGTAATAACGACTTACCCCTGTTATAATGCACAGTATCAGTAAATGGTGGTTAATGGTGGTATGAGGAGGGTTAACCCAGTTGTTATGGCCAACTTTTGAGTAGTGTTGTTAAACTGTACGACCACATATAACACTTATTACTACAGAACAGGGTTAGGGTTAAAATCCCACTAAATGCTATCCATAGACAATGGTGCTACACTGCTGTGTATTAGAGCAGCTTCACAAACGTTCTATAAAATTCATATACGAGGACCCACTTTTTAAAAACGACAAACAAAATTATATATAGCACGAGTAAATTTGTGCATCATATAGCGGCTAATTATTGTTTTAGCCTATTATTGTTTTAAAGCGGCAAATACATATTTTCAAAGAGATGATCATTAACTTCATCAATGCATGTTTTTTTTTAAAAAACAGTGTTGATAAATGAAAGTGTAAAATACTTTTAATAGATGCATATATGTGTATATCTTACGATGAAGTTATATTATATAAAACAATTGTTTTTATTATTTTTATATTTTACATACCAAAAGATAAACATAATTTATTAAATGAACAAATAAAAAATCCAAATGCATGTGAGACATGTTGCTATTGTTTTCCACATTAGTGGAGCTGTTCACCTATACGACAATGTTGCTGCTAAACTATAAATACTGTATGTCATATATCTTGATACATAGAGCACATTTTTAAAATCTAAATGACTAATTTCTCACCTCAAGTGATCTTAAAACTGTGTTCAGCAACACAGAAAAGGTACTCTGTGATATGTGGCTTTCCCAAGTATGAACAAGTCACCACCTATACAACCACAAATGTTACTCACGTTCTTTTAACAGTATTGGACCGCGGCTGACCTGTGATTCTTGGTAAAACAATATAATAAATACAATAATGAATAGAAAAGGTTGTTTTTTTGCAAATCCAAGACAGAATATTTTAGTATATAAGGATTTTGTAAATGAGTTGGTCCGTGTTGCATTTGTATGACTATTAAAACTTGGGGTAGTCATATGATAACTTTGCTGCATGGGGTTAGGTCCTTTTCACAGGGTATAACCCAAAAAAATAAGAACCACACCAATGTGCAAAAAAAAAAACAAAAAAAAAAAAGCTGAAAAGAGTTGGATTTGATTACAGGCTCTTAGAGTGCTTCTTTGTAGTACTCTTTTGTTTGGTCATCAATAGACTACTGTGCTTTTATCTCAAGAATCAGGTGACACACAGTTAAACTTGTGAGCATGTTGCGTCAAAGCTTTATTTTGACTTACAATCTGCAACGTACAGGTTACTGCAACCTCCTTGGGCCCCCAAAATGCTATTCAACCATGCATATTTAAATACTGAACTTGGATATGTCAAAGTGACCCATTTCTGGTTTTGGCGAGGTTCCAAGCGAGCTGAGGCGATACTATGCGTGATGTCGCCAGACTGCCGGCCACTGATTGGTCAGAGTGCCATCACAGGAAGAGACGTCTGAACTGTAGATCAGTAAAAAAAGACATAACAATCCTAAAAACGTGGGTTAATCTCCAACAACTAGCAGGGAAATGTCTAAAATCTCAATATTTAACAAAGGAGTCTGGTGAATTTAGCAACAGCACTGCTGATCGCGAGCGGCATCACAAACCCTGCCGCCAGTGACTGTGTCAGGGAGAGTCTGCGCTCCGGTCATGGAGGAAGTACTGGTAAAATGAAGTCACCGCAGTTTCATGCAGCCCATGTTGTGCAGGTTCTATTTTTGTAGTGGAAAACCAACCTAAACCGTGCCGTGGCGAGGCGAGGAGAGGCGACCTGGGACCATAGTGGAAAAGGGCCATATGAAATTTTTTTTTCTTTATATTTTAAATATTATATATATATTTAGTATATTTCCTGCTTATACCTTCATGGGTCATACCTGATTTGTGCCACATGGGAGGAAAATTGGGATCAGAATTGGGTCACTTTCACCATGCAGTGCAAATGCAGCCTATGAAAATGCCAACAAGATGTTTGCATCCTAAACACGTCTGTCTTTGTTTACAGGGTTTCTGTTCACGTGTGAGCTGACATGAAGTGATGTAAGGACAAGCGTTCAGTCGCACACGCTCACAACTCAGCCCAACATGATTGTTTCTCAACTCTTTGTTTGTTGTCTTATCGTGTCCAGATAAGTGCGTGTCAATGACATTCCTCTGAGGACACATTCAAACACACCGAATTATGGAAACGGATTCACCATCGGTTTATTAAACACACAGAACTTTGGCCCTCCTCCAAGATACATACCCTCCCTCCTTTGCTCATTGGATAACACATTTATTGCACTTTCTAAAATTAAAAACATTTAAAAATACTCATGTATATGTGTATATAAACACATGTTCATGATTTATTCTCTTTTTTTGCATTTTTCATTTCTTTTCATTGATTAGTTTCTTCCTGTTTTCCTTTGTTGTTTAGTAGTATTTATGTTTTTTGTTGTTGTTTTTGTTTATTACCTTAACTAAAAGGTTGGGAAAAGTCAGCAAATTTGTTTTGGGGACCCAACAAAAATCTCCCACGACCCATCTGTGGGTCCCAACCCAGTGTTTGAGAACCCCTGTATAAGAGCAATAAGCAGCTAAAAATTCTATTATAGATTTGACTACAGGCCCTTTAAAATGGCAGACATTTTGTAAGAAAAGCATAGGTGTTACAAATAATCTGATGACAACTGTGTCCAGTTCCTGCAAAAATCGGGTTAATGTGACAGAGAGGCAGCATGCACACTAAAACTGAATAAACTGAATGGAACTCAGCCAGTCCCAACTGAATAAAATGGTTGAATCCAAATAAATACAAAATAAACAAAACAAAAGCGGTCCTGTTAAAGATATGACAGATATTACCCTTGTAACAAAGTACTACATACATTCAAACCTGACATCTTCCAAATTTGCCCCTTTTGCGAAACAGAAATTGTATCATTCATTTTATGATTGTACTTATTCCCAAGAGTTTTGGGCTAAAACTGCTCTTTTCATTTTTCTTGTAACAGCAACCTAATTCCTATTGAAAGATATGGTCGTATTCATTTATTTTGCGTAGAGTTGAGATGTCTCCTTGACTCTATCTCTAAAATCAAAGTAAACGAAGAAGCCATTAAAACCTCCGAAATACTTGTAAAAGTAATTCAAAATTGCAATTTAACTCATAAAATATTGCGATATATTTATATATTTTATGATGCAATATCTAAAACGAATTTATAATAATATTGTAATGTTATATCTCCCTCGTATACTACAAGTCTTTTATATATAATATATCCATTATGGATTCTCTTTTTTTGTATAATTTCAGTTATTTATTTATTTATGAATTGCCCGTATTTTGTCCATACTGTCAGTTTGTGTGTTGAATACGTGTCTTACTTGCAAATGAAAACGTTCCAGATTTATGTTCATAAGTTGATTTTGTACATAAAAATAAAACTTCACCTATTATTACCCTGCTGTGCCAAAATGGCTGCCATGCAAAGAAGGGCATAATTCAGGGGTCTCAAATTTGCACCCTGCGAGCCACATGCCCCACAGTTGATGTCTTGCAGCCCGACACTTATTTTTTAAATTATAATGAAAACTGCCCCAAACTGACTAACAGTGAATAATATTCAAATGAATATTTAATAAATTAAACAATGAATCATAGCTTTTGCTATTTACAGAACAATTTGCATCATAACTATGCTTTTTGTTATGAACTAGGGCTACAACTAAGGATTAGTTTCATAATTGATTCATCTGTTGATTAGTAATTAAAAAAAAAAGTCGATTAGATTGAGTAATCGTTTGATCCATAAAAGTCAGAAAATGTTGATCAGTGTTTCACAAACCTGGAAATGAAGATGTTCTCAAATGTCTTGTTTTGTCCGCTAACCAAAATGATTCAGTTATCATGATGTATTTGTGATATGGAGCAAACAAACCAGAATATATATTACACATTTACATTATATTTACGCATTTACGTAAATAAATGTGTACATTTACATTATATTTACACATTTACTTTATATTTACACATTTATTTAGAAACTGGAAAACCTGTTTTAATTCCTTTAAAAACACTCAAAACTGATTAATTGATCAAAATGGTTGACGGTTAATTTAGTAATCAATTAATTGAGTAATTGTATATGGGTGTTTTTCATTGATAAGAACTGAAAGAAAAACCTTAATGTGGAAAAAACAGCCTTGCATATGTCATTCAGTCGTGTAGTTCAGCTCTGGCCTTCTGTGCCGCCATGCTTATACACTCTAAGAAATGATTCATGGGGTTAGTTAGTATAGCTCAAAATCAAGAGCTTTTTCTGTATAAAAAACAAGTTTGTTATGTGTATACATTATAATGAGTTCATATCTTAATTAAATAAGTTGTTCTAAATGAAAATAAATAAAATAGTTTTAACTCAATAAAATGTTTCTGCCTTAACTTAACATAGAGGTGTATTGAGTTAGTACAACTTTAGAACCTGTCTCCAAGTTTGTAAAAAAGCTGAGTACAAGGCTGACCTGCCCGGACATGTTTGGCACAAACAGACCATGCCTGTTGGAAGCATAACGTTCAAAGACACGACTGAGTTGGAGAAACGCGGTTTGCAAACTTTACGACTTGGTGAGTACAATTTTGACTTGTTTTATTTACAACAGCTAATAACTACATCAGCAGACAGTTCAAGAAATCGTTTTACACAACACAAGATGTTTTTTCTCGGTCAGCAGTGGTAATGTGTAAGCTAGCAGTAATGCTAATAATTCAGTCTGACATTAGTGTTCGTTAAGTTTTGTTTTATGGTGGCAGGTTTTAATTGGCACTGTTATTCAGTAGTTTAACTTTGTTTCTTTAAAAAATATTTAAAATTTGTTGTAGTGTTGAAGCAGCAATAGCTTCATGGCTTGGCCGACTGAGCCACAGCAGTGGTCATACCATTATTAAGCTAGTTGTTATAACAGCACAAGTGTGCAATTGCCCACTGCCCATTTATTTGCAGTAGTTTGTGTGCATTTTCTCTTGTTTCTCATCTTGAATAGTCAAAAATAGTTAAATAAAATTTACTGTACTTAAGTTGCACAAGTTGTAGGCACCACAGCCTTCTGAATGACCTAAATTCAAGTAATTTAAACAGAACCACTAGCTGGTTTTTTTTAAAAGTTTTTGATATTTGTAGATTTGCCTTTATTACATCATGTTTCAATGGGAAACCTTAAGAGGACGAAGGATGAAAAATGTATTTTATATTAAATGTATTTGCCATAGAAATAAAGGATTCAAATAGTTAGTCAAACTAAATGAAGATATGTGGATGCTCAGATTTGCAGGTGTCAAAAAGAAGAAATACAATGCATACGATGTCTAACGTGAAAGCTAATGATTAGAGATATACCTAATAACCAGTGCTATTCCTTATTCCAAGTTAATATTGCAAAGTTGATGAAAAGTCTCTACAATATCACTGGTAATTATCAATGTCAATATTCCCCTCCGATACATTATGTCAAGCAGAATGTATTCTGTAAGTCAAACTAAAATCTCTCTTTTCTCTTACAGATACCCCAATGTCTCATCAAGATTCAGCACTTACAGAACATCCTCCTACAGGTGTCAATAAATGATTTAAAGTTACTTCCAAGCGGGGACATGATTACATAAAACCTGTGTGTCTATGTGGAATTTTCCCACTACAAACCCTTAAACCATTTATACTGATTCTGCCCTACCAGGATGGTGATGGGGATTGTCACAACACGAGGGGTTATACCTGCAGCCTGTGCAAAGATCGTCCTGGAGGGAACAGTGGTCCTAACGGATGTGGAGGTTCCCAGAGCCTGTGCCTTGCTAATGGGGCTGATAAGTTTCCTGATTTATTTTATGAATGCTACATTTTTGTTTACTATTAAAATGTATATACACTCCTGTTACTGTAAGCAAGATGCTGACTGGTGTTTAATTAAACAGTTAGACCACAAAACTGGAATTTAATGTGTGATTTATACTGACTTAGATAAGTAAGTTATTGTACTAAAAAAAAATGAAGGTAACAATATGCATGGACATTTCTGAGTAGAATGAAAGAAAAAGAAATAAGTTAGAATAACTAAAAGGAGTAATTTTAACACTATTAAAATTAAGTTGGTTCAAGTTAAATAAGCTTGTAGAGGAAGAGGCATATCATGTTGCTTGTACTAAAGTAGTACTAGTTGGCCTAACTAGAGAAGTTTTGTTGAAATAACTCAAAAATATCCACAAAATTGTTACATCATTTTTTTACGTTGAGCCAGCACATCATTTGTTAGAGTGTAGTAAATCTTCTCTCTCTGCTTTTGCTACGACCTCTGAAGAGTTCTGATTAATATCACACTCATATTGTTTGTCACACACTTCCTTTAGCAGCAGAGGCCAAGTGGGCCAACCACAGCGAGGGTGTTACATCACCTCAGCGCTAGTGTAGCTAGGCCACGTTGGCCATGGCTGAAAGAATTTTTATGGGACCTCCTCTCTGCATGACAAACTCCACTGTCATCCTGTGTGTTTGTGAAGAGCGCACAGATTAAAGAGAAGCTGCGTTTGTTGCATTATGTTCTACACCAAAGGTTTTAAAGGTGATTATGGAGAGAGATAGATTTATTAAAATGGCTAACAAGTCAGCTCAGAGGCAAATGTCGTCACCAGGGTTTGGCAAGTAAATTTGGCCTTGGGCCATTTCTTTTCTAAAACATTTAATACTTGGCGAAAACATCATATCTTCATTAGGCAAAAGCTTTTTTTCAACTAACCTTTTTCTTCTGATTTAAACCATTAAAAATATGTTGGGTGTAAATAAAAAAAGCAACTTCCTGCGTCTTAAAACGTCTTTTTTTCATTTTTATCTGTATAAATGTATTTATTTCCACATTTAAATTATAGACTTGTCATCCGGCAATAACATGCGGATCACTGAGATGCAGAAGCCAAAAGAAAAACAAAAGTATCTCCACTCAGTGAGATGCAGACGTTTATCTGTTTTCTGAAATAAAATCTAATCACCATGTATTGATTATATCATTTGATTTACACTTTTTTGTGAATGTGATATAATAAAAGTACTGTAGTTTTACTGGTACCTCATTCCTATGCATTATTCTGTGCATAAAACCGCTTTTTTATTTACTGCTGTCTCTCCGTAAGGAAAAAAAGTCCCAAATGAGAGAGTATAAAGTTGGACTGTGTTGGCGGCGGGAAATAGTTGCTCACCCTGAAGAGGTGAAAGGCCTCAGTGACTTCTGTTTGTTGTCTTTCTCTCTCTCTCCCCTTTTATCTATGTGCTCGTCGTCTTTGTCCCTCTCTCTTTAAAAAAGCACAACCACTGAGGACTGTAATTGTTGCCTACTCAGTGCAAAATGGAACACAATAGCAAGATTACAAAAAAAGATTACACCCCTTCACACAAGGGGTGTAACACAGATCTTTGTTACACAATTGTTATAAAATGAGGCTTTGGGAATAGGAACAAATTTACTAGCAACTATATTACGAGGTGTGACGGTGGGGGGGTGTGTCCAAGGAGAGAACATTGTTAAATGTATCAGTGACACACACAGAGACACTCCTTCCTTTAACAAGGAAACCTTGAAGGCCATGCAGTCCATTTTATGCCTGAACATAAAGGCTCACACACTCAGTCTGGTTCCCATGACTTCAGAGGACCTAACCCTAACTTTAACCAAACCCTAACCTCAACCTAACCATACGACATTTCTTCAGCTTAAAATGTAATCATTAACATTATGGTGACTGTGTGAACAGATTCACATCAACAACACAACACATTCATAAACATATGCGAACAAAGAAAACTCACCGCCTTGAGAAATACATCTGGAACCACTGCATGGATAAGTGGCCTAATCAGTAGCGATGAGTTGCAGCCAGTCAATGTGCGTAAGACGAATAACTGTAAATGACAATAAAATATAAAGTATTTTATTCATTCTTAATTTTTTATTTTTTTTAATTAGTAACACTTTATTTTGATAATCCATTGTTGACCTTCTATTAGTAATTAACTGGTATTCTGTATCATATATCATCTATTCAGCTGATAAGTGACTGTAAGACTGTAAGTTGTGCTTCAACTCTAACTCTATACAAAATACTTTTTTCAGTGTTATTAACCATCATTTAACTATAGTTCTCTTTAGATTGTGTCAGCATCTTATAAGACTTATGACAACTTATACTTCTGAGGAGTCTGTCACTTAAACACTTAAAAGTTAACAGTATCATGGAAACATATGATCACAAATATAATAAAATCAATTGTCGGTGTATATACTGTATATGCATATATATATTAGATTAAAATATGAATACACTTTTATATGTAATTTAATGTTCAATAATGCAATAATTACAAACAAAAAATATTGTTAACAAACATATTTAGTATAATATCCTGTCTATATTCTATGACCTCAGCCACACTGTGTTTACAGGAAGAAAAGGTCGATCATTATGACACAATATCAATGGCACAGTTCTCTCAGCTCTACTTGACTCCACTTTAGTCAGAATGGTATCAGGTACGTCGCTTTCCATTACTTCCACCTCTTCATGATGCCATGATGTTGTTTTATATGTGGCACAAACACACAAACTAGTGACATCAGTTCTTTTCGATGCAGTGAATCATTAATCATTAATCAGTTCATTCAAAAGATTTGTTCCCCTGCATGACTGAAGCGCAGACTCCATCTGACACAGTCTAAAATGTCTCACTAAAATACAGCTGAATGGGTTGTGATTCGCCAAATACATCAGACTCCAATGTTAAATATTGAGATTTTAGACATTTTCCGAGCTAAATGTCTTTTTAACTGATCTACAGTTAAGCATTGTTCAGTTTGATTCTTGTCCCGCGGACCTCCAGTTTGACACCTCTGATCTGATTTAAGTGAAAAACGGTGAAGAACTGTACATAAATAGATTCATTTCAACTCATTTCAATCAATAAAGGTCAACTAATTGAGTGTCAACATGATACTGAATACTTGTCGAGAGTCAATTACTCGTAGAGAGACAAAAAAATCAAAAATCAAAATAAAGTGACCACCTTAAAATGTTTAATTTGAGGTCAAACTCAGTCTCCAGTTCATGGACTTACTGTACAGAGATGCTGCAGAAACTCACACCGTCATCTCCCTGAACACAGTCACAAAAACACCCGCCGTAGTTAACCATCAACAGGACAATCTCGTCCACAAAGACTGCTACAAGAGAGGAGATGATCAACCAGGGTCAATATTAGCCCATTATGGTGTTATATCAAGACCTTTCAATGAGCTGTGTGTATCTGTATGTGCGGAGGTGAGTGTGCTTGTTTGAATTGTAGCCCTTAAAATGGAAAACATTTTTGGAAAGGAGAGAAAACTCAGGTCCTTGCTTCTGTGAAAAGCTGAGTAATTGAGACTAATATTGACAAAGCAGTCTTATCTCTGTCTGGTAAATGTGACGATATAGTCTGAACACAGTTAGATGAACAACAATCATGTTTTTATTCAAATTCATTCATTCATCTGCCGCTTTAGCCTCCACATGAGGGTCACGGGGGGAGCTGGAGACAATCCCGGCTAACATATGCTGTGTTTCAGTACCTTTACTTGGTAGACAGCGTGTGGGCTGTGCCCGATGGCCGTGTGCGTCAGCACGATGTATTACCAGTGTGAACGAACAACAACATCAAACATGACACAACAGACATCCAGCAGCTCTTTTTTCCCCGCATGGTTTGTGGCTGTTTGTCTCAACAAGACGTTTGAATAAGAATAGACTGCTGACTGTCATGGGTGGAGCTAGGCCATACCATTTTGGTATTATTACTAATGGAATTGCATAAAAATACATGCCGCACTGTACCATACCAAGCTGTTCCACTCGATGGAAACACAACTATAGGATGAAAGGCGGGGGTCACACCCTGGACAGGGTCAACATACAGAAAGAATCAACCATTCACTCTCACATTCACACTGATGGTCAATTTAGAGTGTGCGTTTACATGCATATTACAAGTCTAATTTTAGTCGGCCTAAGACAATTATTCGGTTTTCTTAATGTTTTTTCTATTAGTCTATTCAGTTCTGCACATGCTCCAAAATTTCTTCCCTGGTCTTTGACCCGGAAGTAGAAAGAGACGACATACAAACTGCAGTACTGTTGCCAGAAATCATACAGTGGCAGTGACGTCTTTCAGTGGACGACACAGCAACCACAAACAATGCCTTTGTAGCTCTAATTAACATGTAGAGACGTACAGAACGATAGCACAATCCATCACACCATCCATCTCGCCGTTCGAAACTCATTCAATATGCACTAGCTTATAGAGCGATACAGCACTAAGTACGGAGGCGGAGTCAGATGTACACAGCCAAAAAAAAATCTATTTTCTCCTCCGCATGTATACTCAGACTTGGCAAGATGTCCAGTTATCTGTCTTAGTTGAACTATGGCCTTAGCTCAATTAAACTGTGCATGTAAACATACTGTGATTCTGATTTGGAGGAAACCAGAGAGCCCACTCACACACACGGGGGAGAACATGCTAACTCCATACAAGAAGGCCCTCAGTCAGACCAAGGCAACACTTAAAACTCACAGTTTACAAAAAAAATCTTCATATTTTGTTAAAAATTAGTTTGAAAAATAAGTTTGAATTCAGCTTGAGGCGACCTCAGAGGCTCTGCTGCCAGCTGATTGGCTCCTCCCCCCCAACTTTCCCAGCGACATCCTCTTTGCCCTCTGTGTGAGTGAAGAAGGCAGCCGGGCTGGGTCCATGTCCAAATGAGTCCCATGAATGCTGGAAGGGTAAAGAACTGCTTTGCTCTCTTGGATCTGAGTCGTTAATAGTGGCGATGACATGAGAGTTTGAAACAGTGATGTGGTCGTTGTATGGCACGCTGGCGTTGCTGGGAGAGATTGAGACAGTATCTGTGTTGCTGTTGTTGCTGCTTGGTGTTCCAGCAAGGCCAGAGGACGAGGAGAAGCTGAGAGCTGGAGTCTGAGGTGGCAGCAGGTTGGTGGGACAACTGAGAGCCAAACGCTGTGTGAGGAGCTGGTGCTGCAGTCGCCGGTCGGCCCAGTCCTCCGGAGGCTGGCGGTGGATCTTCATGTGAGCGTTGCGGGACTTGATTTTGTAGAACATTCTGGGAAAGAGGAAAAGACAGAAGACTTGGGAATGAGAACCATGTGTTGACTCACCCAAGAAGCCAAAACACAAAGGGTTGTGTGTTGTAGCTTCCTCTAGTGTAACTGTTCCTACTCACTTTCCACACAGCTTGCAGGGGAAGTAGCTGGCCAATGAGGGTACAGGAACTGTCTCAGCCAGCCCAAACTGTCTGTCCACTGGCTGACAGATGGGTGTCACCTGTAAAACCAGGCAGGACCAATGAAAAGCCAGCAGGGCTGTGAGTGACTTGTTGAGCTGCATTCCAAACTGTGTAACTATGCCATTCAAACAATCCTATAGCATAACCAGCAAAAACATTTTAGAATAGCTTTTTCCAGCCACAGTCAGACAGATTTTACAGCTTACTTTGTTGCCTCATTTTTCATTTATTCATTCATTCATCCATCGTCTACTGCTTTATCTTCCACATGAGGGTCATGAGACATGTGGGTTGTCCCCCCTCCGAAACACACCGTACAGCCTGGACAGGTCGCCGCCAGTCCATCACAAAGAGACACACAACCATTCACTCGCACACTCACACCGAGTGTCCAGTCAACCTCTGCATGTTTTTGGCCTGTAAGAGGAAACCGGAGAGCCCAGAGAAAACCCATGCGCACAGGGAGAACATGCAAATTCCATGCAGACGAAACAAATACATAATTTTGATGTTGATTTATGATCAATGATCTAGCAAGCAAAGACAGAGCCATAGAGAGAGAGAATGAAAACAAATGTAAACAGTGGGTTTTCCTCGATCAGGCTTTCACCCTTAATACTCACACAGCAGAGATCAGTGCCGCAGGTGCAGCGTGTGTTTGTAGGTCATATGCTCAATGCATTTTTTCCATCTTCTTATGTGTTGTAGACTTATATTATACTGCTTTTAAGCAAACTTTGAACTTTGATGTGTTCCAGAAGTCACAAATTTAATATGATTAAAAAGATTTTTTGTGTTTATACAGAAATATATAGGTTGTGATGAAAAAAGGATGTAAGACACTCACACTATGTGTATATGTATATATGTATATACATATATACATATACATATATACAGTACAATAATGGAAAAAAGCAGCCTAAAGACAGATGGTTTTCTTTACCAAAGCCAAATACCAACTTCCTTAGACACTAGTAGCTTACAGACAGGGCAGGCCCAAGCTTTTATGGAGTCCTAAGCTTGGGGGAGGGGAAGGCCCTCCCTCCCACTGCCCACCCGCCTTAGAGTAGCTGAAGGTTCGAGACCTAGTCAGAACAAGAACCATGTGTGTGTGTGTGTTGTCGCTGAGTTTTCTGATTTCCTCCCACAGTCCAAATACATGCAGATTTGGGGATAAAGGGATTGTCTCTATGTGGCCCTGTGATGGACTGGCGATCTGACTCACACATGGAGGATAAAGTGGTCGAAAATGGATGGATGTATAATATGTGCACAATTTCATGCCGCTGTATTTCCCTTTCTTTGTTGTCTGTTTTTGTGGATTCCACATTAAATGTGCTTAATAATACTGATTAATGGTACAACTTTTTGTTGTTTATGCATCGTATGGTTTGAATTGTGGACCCCAGGAAGAGTAGCAATGCTTCAGGCCGTAACTAATGGGGATCCTAATATGTAAATAAACAAAAAAATAGATGTTTCTTACACTTTTCTGCCGTTCCAGCTCTCCCTCTCTCTTCTCCTCCTCCCTCTGTTTCCTCTGCTTGTCCAGGAGCTTCTTGCTCAGGTAGTAAAACTCGACACACTGGCTCACCGTCTTAGTCCTTACCTGCAGCCACACAGAAAATGATTTTGTGTGAAAATTAAGGCACACTTTTGCTTATCTCACAGTTGCCTAAGAAGCAATTTAAGCAATCAGTGGGTCAGGAGAGTTTAATTGCACACTCAAATTATAGACCACAGATGGTGCCTCCTGATTTCAGGTGACTGTAAATAGAGGTATTAAGTTGAATGGGAAGTTCTTCATAGCTCAATGTTAGTATTGGTCTAATATTGGTCAAAGTCACTGGATCAGATACAGATATAAACTCTGTCATGTTGTGGGTTGTTTATTTCTTCTTTGTTACACAGTTGGAGAATTATGTCTTTAAAATAGCTTGAAATGACTCTTCATGACAGCTTCATAATTGAAAAGGTCTAAAATGACGGTATCGGACTGATATTGGTAGATAGTCGAGTTTGTGATATCAGTATCAGTGTCAGACAACCACTGACTTACACTGTGTCAGGGTTGTTTTTAGTGAGTATCATCACAACAACAAACCAATTTCTCTCTATTAGGGCAGATTATTATTATTGTTATTATTTAATTGCAGTACCGTTTCCTGTATGAGTGAGAAGTTTTTCCCGCATGTCTCCTGAGCTGCATTGAAGACACTCTTCTCAGTGTCTGTCCAGAAATTGCTGCCTACAGAGAGTGGGGACATGACAACATTTCTTCATGAAAACAAACATCACAAAAGTTATGCTATGACATGCAACTATTGATGATTAGGAGTCTGATGAGTTGGTTGGTCAGTAGGTGATCGTTGCTAAGCTGTTGTCAGGGAAAATAGCCTCACTACCCCACTACAAGCTGTCAATACAATGCTGCACAAAACAATGGCTATACTGTATGTTAGATTATTTAAAGTGAATTTAAAGGTCCAGTGAGTAAAATTGAAATACACTTTAAGAAGGAGTGTACCAAAACAATCCCCTGAGTCATTTTTATATTTATATCAGGAGCTGGGTCACCTGTACAGAGGCAGACATTTTGGAACCCAATGCAAACTGAAGGCTATGTAGGTTGAACAACACATGTGGAAGTGAAGGGTGAGGGTGGGGGATATTCATTTGCAACTTCACCAATAAATGTTCCACAAAATGACACTAAATTTTACACACTGTGCCTTCAGAGAGGGGGAGGGTGCAAAAGGGCAGGACAGCTCGCTATTATAAAACAGTGAAACAGTGACCTGGCAAAAAATAAATTTGTTGTGAAAATGTTAAAAAGCAGCCATTCACGTTGGCTAATGCATGTCCTAAAAACTTTTAAAAACTACACATCACAATTTTCTTTCTACATCAAATATTGACTGAATTAAAGGGCAGGACAGTTTCATACGATCTGAACACAAGTATGACTCAGCTCATTTTATCAGCTTTTAATTGAAAGTAACATTACTGGTGGATAAATACCCAGACCCAAGCCAAAGAGTTATCTGATTTAATCTAAATGATCACATAAAAGTTTGGAAATCGTCCTTTATTAGGGTTTAAGGTCAAAGGTCAAAGGTTACCAGCATAGTGGTAGTCTCCTGCTGTTGAGGGCGGCCAGAACAGCAACATGTCCACAGTGGCCTGCAGGGGAGAAACAGGCACGCAGAGAACAGGGAGAGAATTAAGTTAAAATTAGATTAAATTGAAGAAAGAAAAAAGAAAGAAAGAAAGAAAGAAAGAACGTAAAAGAAAATGTCTTACCATTATGTTCCCTTGGCAGTGGTGCAGACAGTGGAGAGCCAGCTCAGTGTTACTCCCCCCTCCTGGTAGACAGCTTGAACTACACAATAACAACAGCTTCTCCACTGTGACAAAATCAAACAAACAAACAAAACAATGTTATTACATTATTTCATTTCCCCAATCCCCCGATCTCTTATGTTTGGTCAGGAGTTCAGAAGAAAAAGACACTCGTTTTTGAGCAGAAAACTGCATTTTTAGGGCATTTACCTTGGTCTTGCATGTTTACACTCTCCTCCAGCTCCAGCGAGGGTTTCCAAAGCAGCTGCTCCCTGGAGGATTCCTCCTGTGGCCTATCACCATTCACAAAACATGTAGGAAGTTCAGCCTGGAACTCATGACCTACATTGACACACCTGGAGTGGTAAAAGAGAAGCAAAGGAGAGTGAATGTTAAATTTAAAACAAAAAAATAAAGAAGAAAGAAATGCTTTAGTCATATATAAAGGGTCCAGTTTAGCAGACATCGCTGATATTTGCCTGGGTTGATCATTTCACTTACTGTAACACACCACAGTCCCCTTCTATGGTATTATCTCCGTGATGGAGTGATGAGAGGGATGAGAACAGGCCCGCCCCCCTGCGGACTGGATTAAGGAGAGGACGGGGAGTGTAGTGGCCTCTCTTCTGACCCCCACAGGAGTGAAGCACACTGGGAAACGGAGTTCCAGTGTAAAGAGGAGGGGCTTGATGCTGTAGGAATCCAAGGACACAGCATAGTCATAGTGTTACCCATGAACGTTTGTACAACTAAAAAGATGAAGCATTTAGATTGACAGAATCATTTTTTGGTGGTTTGGGGGCAAAATTAACATAATTAACATATGTACCGTGATACATAAAAATTTCATTAACTGTTTTATTTACACTATTAAAATTTTCCACATTAGACCTGGGCAATATTTTACATGATATATATAAATCAAATCAATATTTCTGTTAGGCTACGCAATATGGCTTAAAGATAATATCTAGATATTTTAGGCTATATCCCGATACATGAGATACATGGTGATATAAAGCTGCTTACAGCTTGTTTCTCTGAACTCATGATGTTTGTGCTTCTCAGTGACAATACACTCTAAAATAAAATATCTACAGTTGATGATCTGTATAATACAATCTTAAAATACACTTACAGTATTACCTTTGTAAAAGCACTTTGTAAATTGTTGTTTTTAAAGGTGCTATACAAATAAAGCCTGGTTAAATACCTGGTTAAATGAAGTGTTAGAAGGTGTGTTAGAAAAAATGAAATTATAAATATTGTCAAATTCCGCTACAACACAAATAATTAGGGCTTGAAATGAAAGAAGCGTTATTAAGTGAGTTTTTAAATATGATTTTGTTCATTCCACATATTTTCCAATCAATATATAGTATATATTATTTATAGTATATCACAAATCAACTCAATATGATTAGTATAACAATTATCAATGCAACAAATTTTAAAACTAGGAAAAGTCATCACAGATACCTTATTACAATATGATGATATCCAAAATCTAAGACCATATTCTCATGTCACAATATTGACATATTATATCCACAAAATACAAGTTATATTTATAATTTTATAAGCAGGTAATGCAAATAGAGTTTAAGTAATTTCTTGACGAATAACATTCTGCTACACAGGCTCCTGAGTTTTTGCAGATGATTAATTTGTTCATGACAAATAGTCATAATAATTTACTTTTTAATTCTACAGTTACTCATTAGCTATGTCCCAATCCATGGGCTGAATACTCTGAGGTGTGCTTTTGCGCAGTGTAAGTTGGGTGGATCCTTCCCGGCCGACAATATTCCAGAATTCTTTGCCCACCAGCTGGGGAATTGTTGACACCGTCTCATTTCAGAGTGCCTCACCTCCATCTCCTCGAAAATATGTGGTCGACAAAGACATGGCCTCTGCTGACGTCTATACATATATATTTCTAATATGCAGTAAGAAAAAAGAGTCTGAATGACTCTTAGTGTGCTAAATGCTAAAATCACTATGCACATGCAACATGCTAGCCCTGACATTTCTTTCTTCTTTTAGTGAAAAAAGTCAATGCATACCTGGGCCAGTGACTGGTTCAACGTGGCTTGTCCTTTCTTTACTTTCTGGTTCACTGTGTAAGGCTCTACCTTCTCTGCTGCCCCATTATTTAGGCCCGAAAGGTGAGAGGAAGGGCAGGGAAGATGGTGGGATGGAGTATTCAGTGGACAGAGGGCTCTGGGTGGAGGGTGCGAGGAAGGACGATGGGATGTCGACGTGAGGAATGTCTCGGGAGTTTGAAGGATGTCACGTGGGACTGGGGGAGAATGACAGGGAAGGTAGGAAAGTTAAGTGGAAGACGGGCAGCAGAAAAGTGAGTAAAATCATGTTAGTGGATATAGCAGATTATAGCGGAACTATTCAGGAATTTCATTTAAAAGCTTCTGAGTCATTGTGATGGTTAAATGACTTGTTGCAGGGAGATTGGAGGCTGACTCCACTCCCCCTAATGTCTCTTAGCAAAGTGGTGCAAAGTCTGGGGTTGGGGAAAAATTGCTTTGCGGCACCACACACACCCTAGCCAGGTACCGACGCTCATCATGGCATATTAGATGAAAAAGTATCAGAGAAAAAAATGCAAAATGGATGCCAAACTAGGGTTCTTGCTGTTGCACTTCGATTAAACTTTGTTCTCTATGAATTTATGCATTTATTTACTGTTGTAAAGGCATTCGATGCACCATTTTATGAACAATGTCTGTTGCTGGTTAGCGTGCTAGCGGAGATTTTAGCATACTCGCTAACAAACACCTTATTTTGGTAGGTGGTTGGCTGTTCTTCCATCAACATGGACATGGCTCAATGGCGTGTGTTTGCTGGCTCCAAATGCATATGGTTCATCCATAGAGAGGATAAAGCAGTGTGCTGTGGTGTCGTAAAAAAAATATGTACTGTAGGGGGAGCTCCACAGAGAAAAAGGGGAAAAAACGACCAGTTTTGCGTTTTAAATAAGATAAATTATTAGTTTACAGACAAAGTTACAGCAAACTTGTATCAGTGTTATATTCCTTCTCTTACTGTTCACAAAAGTGCACACACAACACAACAACTGTTAGAACAAAATTACCATAGTCAGCACCGTGGGGAGATCTAAGGTTGCCCTCATTGATGTTTGGGTCACATGGCGACTGTGAAAAGCAGTGTGACAGCAGTGGGAACTTCCACATCATCCCAGAGGAGAGAACAGATGGGAGAGACTGGAGGCGGGAATTGAAAAACTGGAGTGTACCAAGTGATTCCTCCCCCTGGAAAACCGAATGTGCACTCCCTCCAAATGAGCCGGGGGAGTCCATTTTGGAGGGTGAATGAGGAGGAGGGGGCAGAGGTGTGGGGGGTGGACTGAGGACTGAAGACATGATGTGAGAGGACGTGGGAGGAGAGGGGAAAAGCGGAAGAGAGGGGTGATTTGGTGAAGAGTAGGGGAGCAGGTAGGGGTCCGAATCAAAACCACAGCTTTGCCGTGACTTGACCAATCCGGGACTTTCTCCTCTGCCTGCTCCAAATTCCCAGATCTGTCCTGAGGAATCTTCACCGTGATTCATGGGGAACATTTTCTTTCTTTGAGAGAGGAAAGCCTCAGAGAAGGAGTCCAGTTTCTGAGTGTACGTGCCGCTGCTGATGGTGATGGGTGACCTCTGTGGTGGACATGTTGAAGCCAGGGTAATGGTGTCGGCTTCTCCTCTCCACCTCCCTTCTCCTGTCTGAGTGTAGGGAGGAACGTTGTGCCAGGGACCCTCAGAATCTGCTGCTTGATTCTGATCCTCACCTGAAACACAACGAGACCCATAGTCTTCTTCTCTTCCTAAATAATGATCACTCCCTCTTGAATCTGTCCTACGATAAGCTGCACTGTTGTCATTGAAGCCCCCTGCAGCACTTCTGCTGTGGGAAGTAGTTTGTTTAGTTAAGTAGCTAACATTAGCCTCCCTGTTGTAGACAATTTCTCTTTTGGCATCCCAATTAGCCCGTGCATAGCTATTATAGTTTGTGCCTAGTTTTTGCCTTAGTCCTTCCCTGCTTCCACAATTCAGGGTGTAAGAAGAGCCATTTGTAATACTGTAGCAATCACCTTTCCGATAAAAATCATCTGCAGTGCTATCGCAGCTCTCACCGTCCTCCCAATCATCTTCTTTTTTGACACCGCCATACCAGGAATCCACAAAATGGCTGCCTGAGCCGCCATCTCTTTCAAGATGGCCTCTCAAGCTCCCATCTTCATCCAAACCGCTAGCACTTATGCTTTGGAATCCTCTATCATTCTCACTGCCCCTTCTTCTCGCCCCAGAAGAGCTGGCTAAATCTGGGCAGGACACTGCAGATTCCTCCCCTCTGCTTCCATACTGCTCCAGGGGGTCCAGGTCGGGCTGATATCCCACCTCTGGGCTCTGAATGCTGGGCAAGGTGAGGTGAAAGGATGGGCAGTGGTGATGGTGGTGGAGGTTTGTGAAGGACTGGGTCGATGAATGATCGTCCATGACTGCTCGCTTGCTTGGTTTGGCTAGTGTGACTTGAGGAAAACACAGAAACACAGTGTAAGTATAAACACATATTACACTATACATCACAGTATAAGCAGCGGAAAGCAAATTCTGCAACCCATCAATTTACTTTTTTACTGTATTTCCACAATGACGAAACACTGAGGCTACATGGTGGAATAGTGGTTGTCTCACAGCTAAAAAGACCCGGGTTCCTGACCCAGTCGAAGCAAAGGCCTTTCTGCATGGAGTTTGCATGTTCACCCTGTGTCCAGGATGTACCCTGCCTATTACCCCATGTCGGATTGGATTGGCAACAACAACCCCGTGACCCTCATGTGGAGGATAAAGTGAACCTTGAAGGAAATCCACTCTTTATCCAACCAAACATACTGAAATCTAAAGATCTGGTAGATTACCAGAAACAGTGCAATTAATGTACAAAGCTAAAAATGGATACCAAGTTTCCAGTTATTTAAAATGTGATATAGTCAATATAAAATAAGAGGAACTTTATTATTTGAAAAAACATGTAATGAAGAATATATATATATATATATATATATTTAAAAAAAATCCTTTGTTTGTCAGTCAAAGGAATGAACCAGTGAACCATGAAATATTTGCTCTGAAAATGTTAAAACAGTCCAGACTCAAAAAACCTTATATATATATATAGTCAACTATATTTTGTTACTAAAATAACCATGTTCTATAGCAAACTGTCACAGAATGTCTCCTGCAACATCAGCACATCAGATCTCATAAAACTACTTTGTAACCTGTTTCAATTAAAAAGTGTTGCATAATGATTTATGATGTGTGCACACAATGAATTTAATATTATTTGAAACCACAAATGATTCAGTTAATTCCACGCTGTTAAATAAAGGCAGCTTTTTTATAGTTATTTTTAATCAAAGATGGGTTAGCAGTTTGTGTTTAATGCACGTCCCCATGAACGTGGAGCACAGACGACCTTGACAGACACAACACTCTGTGGCCTTTACCAAAATCCAACCTGCTTCAATCCAAACATTGATTAACAATAAGAACATACGTCGGTAGAAATTCACTCAGAGCACATTCACATTTACATCTATGGCGCTGCATTAAACTTTTAAGCCTTTACAGGTTTTTCTTTCATCTTTTGAAACCACATTCTGCTCTAAGAAGGAAAACGAATGAGTCAGAAAGAGAAAGAAAGAACGAATGAAGGAAGATGAGATGAAGACAGATACACTGTATACGTCTTGAGGTTTTGTCTTTTTTACCCGTCCTTGATGCTTAGTTTCCTTTTCACATATCTTGGTCCGCTGTTGTTTTGGGGCTCTGGTTGTTGTTGTTCTTCTGATTTTCTTCATCTTTCTTTTGTTGTTTCTTATTTGCTCTTTGTTCAGAGTCTTAACATTTCTTTCCTCCTGAGTTTCAGCCTGTCACTTAGTCTGCCTATCTTCCTCTCCCCTCTCTCTCTCTCTCTCTCTCTCACACACACACACACACACACAGACTGCCAATTTCACACTCACACTGACACACACACACTTGCAGGTGTCATAGGGGACCAGTGATGTTACCTCTCTGCCTTTTTGTCGTCGTGGTAACCACATCCTGAGGAAACAAATGCTGACGGATCTCCCTCCTTTTAGCTATCTTTATCTCTCTGCCCCCCCACCCCCCATCGCTCTGTCTCTCTTTCCATCACTTGGCCCTCTCTTTTTTTACTCTAACTTTGTTTTCTCATGTTCCATCTTACTCTCTTTATCTCTTCCTTCATTCATCTTTGTGTTCTTTCATGCACTGTGCTTTTTCATGTCTTCTATCGCATCTTTGACTCTCCTTCCTTTGCACTTCCCTTGTTCTTACATGTATTCATGCTGCGAGTATGAGGTTATGAACACTTAAGGAGGTATATAATTATCTTTTTTATCTGCATTTGAAAACACTTTTTACACTTTAATTCATTTATTTTTTCTCTCTGTGCGTTGCACGTGTACGCCTGCGTGAATGTGCATGGCCACATACAGTACGGTTGTAAGTGTGTGTGCATGTGTGTGTGTGAGGGTGCATGTGCGGAGGAGTATAGATGTTTACCAGATCAAGATTCTCTGGCTGAGTCAGCTGACAGGAAGTGAGAGAGAATGAAACAGGAAGGAAGACGGCGACAAACGAAGAGGTTCAGGGAACCCTCTCAACACACTGCAGCTCCACCTACTCAGTCGCCCACCCACTCGCCTACCACACACACAGACACACACATCATATAACCCACTCACGACCTCTAACATGACCACTATCTGTCCATAAGTCAGTGAGCGGCTTCAGTAACCTTCACATCAGAGACAACAATACAAATGGCTGAGGTTATGTCCAAGAATTCATACTGTAGTCTACAGACAGTAAAGATATATGTTACGCTACATGTTCTAAAATGATGATGGTATATAGCAACTGCACAACACTGGAAGAGTGGAAGAGGTGAATAATTTAACACAGTATATAAATTAATTTGATCATATTAAAGATTACATTATGTATATTGCATGCATTACATAAAGTGCATTTAAAATAAGTTATAGACTCTTCTATATCAGAAGTTTTGGTGGCCTGTGGGCCAAAGCTGGCCCAGTAGCATCAGTATTTGTCCCAGCAGATGGTTTGAAAAAGATTTTTAATTATTTTATTTCATTTTTTTTAAATGGCTTGCTTCACAAAAACATTCATCCATCAATCAATTTTCTACTGCTTTATCCTTGTGGGGGGGGGACGATAGAATTCAGAGCCTTTATTCTGAAATAACATCAACTGATTGATGAAGAATAATTATTAACAGTACAAAAAAGAAAAAAAAATTTTTAAAAACCTTTTCGAATTTATTCTCTGCATCTCACACACTTTGTGTCTAAAAGAGTCTTCTTAACAAGTTGGTGACCATCAGGCCATTATTTTTAGCTTTTTAGCTGTTTTTTTCTCTCTGACTGACAAGAGTTGACTGACTGTTTTAAGACATTTTAGTGACTTATTTCGAAACATTTACTAAATGTGTCCTTTTTGGTAGAAGATTGGATACTTTAGATAAGAAAAAACAACATGTTGTGCCTGATGAAGATGTGATGTTTTGGCCCGATATTTAATTGCTTAAAAAAGGCACTTACATTATACGTCCAATATATCACAATATAACCAACAAAAATGTATTTGCTTCCGTAAAAGCTGCGACAGAAAATGTTCTTGCTCGAAATGAAACATTTCACTCATGGAAACGAACGTGCAAGACCATGTGAGTTGTTTTATGTGCAATTTGTAAACAGTCGCTTCGGTAATGTAAGACTTTATGGAAGCAGGTCATTGTTTGTTGTTGCATTAGAAAAGTATGTGTTATATGAAATGTTCATCCATTCATTTCTAATATTTGAAACATTTGGTATTAGTGGTCTCATGTAGAGGACAAAGCGGTCAAAGATGAGCGAGTGAGGTTTTAGTGGTTGGGAACGAACATTTTGGGAACGTTAAAGCAACATTCCGGGGGTTAGGGCCTGGTTGTAGGGTTAGAACTGGGTTTGGGTTAGGTTTAAGTTAAAGGTGAGGCATTTAGTTGTGGTACATTAGGTCTATGAGTGTCCTCATTAAGAATGTGGTGCGAATGTGTACTATGTGTGTGTTATAAAGTGGAAAAAACGAATTATAGATAAGCTCCAGAATTTGACAAAAATCTCATTGGAATGATAAAAAAAAGAAAACATTTCTATGGCTGCCTCAAAATCGTAATGCCACATCTCCATGCTCATTCTGAGTATTTGCCAGCTTCAACATCCTGCTTTATCCTCAAAACAGAAAAACACTCAACACGTCTATTTATTTAAACATGGCATATAAAATGTGAAACAAACAGTTATACATTTATTGGCTATGTGTCTAGCATCATAAAGATGCACATACATCTATGTTTGCTGTTTGAGGTTTCAAACCTTTACTTATAATGGAGTCACAAAGCAGTAATTCTAATATATTCAATAATTATGTTCTGAGAAGGAAGAAAACGTTTCTTTAAATAAGGGAAGAATGAAGTATCTTGCGATGAAAACTTTCAAATATGATTTGCGTCCCTTTTTGGACACGTTTGATACCTGCATCGAAGTGTCTGCTGTGTGTATTTCATTTGCATACGTTCGTGTTGATGCACGGAATGCTGAGGAAACAGCCGACTAAAAACACGCTTAAATGAGAGGATGTGTAGAGGAAGATGAGTGTAGAGGAGTACGTACGGGGGAGATGCTTCTCTGGTTTTCTCACAAATTCACCATAAAAACCGGCGGCAGCAGAGGAGGGGGAAAAGCGGTGAGCACTTCTGGACTTTTTTCCCCCCGCACCTGAGACGTCTCTCCACTTGCCCTCTGTCACTGAAAAAGAGAAAAGAGACTGGTGAGAAGAAAGCAACGGAATAGATGAGAGAGAAATTAAACCGCAAAATGATGTGAAACAGGTTATTTTTCACTAAAAAAAATAATTATAAAAAAAAAGGTCAGCCAATATTCAATTGTGTGGCACATATTTTTCTGAATGAGTTCAGTCCATCTCAGTTTCAGCATCCACGTTGAGGTGTGTGTGTGTATAACACCTTTAAAGCAGGTTTCTAGAAGCAAAATACACAAGCAGAACTACTTCCAATCTGTGTGTCCCTGTAAGTAAGCGAGCATATTTTTAAAGAACGGTGACCTGGTCCTTAAACCCAATTTTATACAAACATTTGAAGCAAAAACGGCAACTCTGATGAAATAAATTCATAGATTCTACATAAAATGGAAAAGCAAGCAGAAAAGGTACAAATCTGAATTTTCTTTTTAATGCAGATTATTTTGTTTCAATGTATGCATGAAAGCAACAAATCTTTGACTGCCTGCCGTGGTCTGCACAACAGACTCCGCACCATAAAGACGTCTGCTTCTTTCATGTAAAAATCAGTCACAGTTCATCACTTAAACGGATCTGTGAAAATGCAGTAATTACACATGGAGCTAAGGAAAAGGTGTTAAGTCAGCGTTTTCAAATGCTACAACAGCTATCAAGCATAGATTTGGGCAAATGGCAGGTACTTCAAATACACTTGATGTACAACATTTGCAGATGAACGCTAATTTCACAAACGTTTAAAAACACGTACCGTAAGTCTACTCTAAGCACAAACACAACATGCAGCTGGTAAAGCATGATATTATACCAATATCCTTCTCTCATGACCGCAATTTATTGTGTGTGTGTGTGTATATATATCTATCTCTATATAGATATATAGAGATAGATATATATACATGTATAAATGCAACGGACTTAATTCAGATTACGATGATCCATTATGGTAAAGGTTGATTCAGGCAAGCGAAGGTCAGCATATTGTCGTTTGTATAACATAATATGGTTAATAAGTAATAAGTAAATCCTAACATACACTAAATTACATTGAATTTGGAATAACAGATTATAATATAACACTATATTAATGGCCACTAAAATAATATAGGATTAAAATTACGACTATTGGCGGCGATGCATCACAACGTGAATTGTTGTGATGCATCGTTCAGAGTCAGAGTGCACAATTATTTTTCGTGTAAAAGTTATATTGAAGTTCACAGACCGCTCAATAAAATGCCATTAAAAAAAGAAATAATATAATAATAACAAAGAGAAGTAAAAGAAAATATGAGATGACATCAAATCTTATGTATTATAATTGTTCACATTATTATCAAGACCTTTTACAGTTTCAGTGATTACAGTAACAACAAGTTTTCATCTCTGTTATTATTTCTAGCCTAAACATGCAATAATCATAACTGGTTGCACTAGAATTTTTTGGAAACTTCCCTTAACGTGAACATGTTCATATTTCAAATGAGGCTCAACTTTTTTTTCTACTATTTTTTTTGGAGGATTTGTTTGGTAAACATATCATTATTATTAGCCTGGTCACATAAACCTGGTGAAAATGAGCAGTGATTGAAAAATAATCAGCCTATTCAAATGAATTAAAACCAACAGTGGGAAGACCATATAGTCATATCTACCCACATTTGCTCTGATACTGCGTTGACAATCAAATGTGTCTTGTGACTGATGCTTGACCGAGACAAAAAGGACAGAAATATAAGTCTTTAAAGTTTTTACAACTTCAAAAGGTGATTTTGGAAAGTGAAAGAGAAAAATAATGGAAGCAAAATACTAAAAGACTGCACAAATATTTACCCCTTTCAACCCCGATCCAACTAAAATCACGTGTCAAACTCAAGGCCTGCGGCCCACATTCGGCCCGTGAGAAACTGTACTATGTTAAGTCTTCTAAAGTCCTGCTTCTCCATTGACACACTTTTCAAGTTACCCGAAAACAAAATAAACAAATTAAATGTGGAAATATTTGAAAAGACAGAGCCGTAACCAGAGGGAGGTATAATGGGGCTCAGCCCCTCATTTATATGTTGCTCCCTGTCTTTGAGCTTTTTACGTCTGGTAAAAATCATAGATTTCAGCAATATTTCTCCTCTTTCCTCCATGTTCATGTTCTTTTGTGTATATAACTAATATATTAGCCCTTTTGAGACTATTCCATGGGTAAATCAATTCATCTTATCCATTGCGTACATTAATGTATCTTAACATCTTTTGATCTTTTTGATCTGAACAATTTGATCTCTGATTTGTCTCGTTATGTAATCTATAAGCTTACTTTGTTCCGTATTTTATATTATTTAACCTGGTCTGGCGCTTGATTTGGACACAGTTTTTCATTTCGGGCCCCCTCGGTAATTGACGTTGAATCATGTGTGCACCCGTTTGATAGCACATCTAGCTATGATGAATGGGTTCTTAGGTTGCGCACACACCATCTACACCATAACATTACAACAAATAAAGCATTCAGGGCTGGTCTGCGATTAAGAAATGCTAACCAGTGAGACAGGCCGTCATCATTAGTCAAACAACTGCTATGGAGCTACAGGTTTCCACAGCTGAAAATAGGGGAGACACTGCACACAACAAATGTTTTCCGGATGTCGCACCAGCCACAGCTTTCAGCTGAAGTTACACAACATAACATCTCAAGTCATGTTTGTCTCAACACATGTAGGGAATAAGACAGGCAGCTTTGTATTAGGCATTTTCAAATCAAAATTACTAACAACTAGCAAAGAGATTTGTTTTGACTGCTCTGGGTTCTATGCGAAATGAACATGTTTCAGTTGTCGTCCTTGCATTACACTATATGCTGATGACATCTCATGCTTGTTTTCATTTCTATCATATCGGACAATTGACTTCAAAATTGACACCGCAAAAACACAAATAGTAATATGCCGGACAAATTGCACATCCTTTCACCCTGACCTCCACAACAGCAACACACACACACACACACACACACAGTTGGAATGATTCTAGTTTTGGTTGTGCTATGTTCTATGCAAAGTATCTCATATTGTTAAGTTTTCAGCATTAGTATGCGCTGGTGACATCTCATGTGATAATGATGCATTTGTCTTCATTTCTATAACACAGCAACTATTTTTCTGACAAAAATGACACTGTGAAGAGATTTAGACACATTTACCCAAACTGTTCAACTCTACTTTCTATCATCCACAAAGAAATGCACATGAGCAACGACACACAATAATATTTAACCAGTTTGTAGCAGCGTCATGCTAAGGGCCCTGGAAAGTTTCCGAAACATTAAGTGGAATATTCATTCAGATCTCTCTAAAGGGCATTACAATCATGTCAATCATTTTAAATCATGTTATATCTAAAGATCTTCTAGATAGTATGGAGGCCCATACATAACTATAGACTTAAAGCCAATTTAGGAATGAATACGAATGAAAATATTCAGCTTTGATTTTTCAGTGTCAAAATTCCACTTTTTATTTTTGATCCGGCGCCTATAGCTGGTGCAGACACATCGTACATTTGACTTCACAGTCTCCGACATGAGAGTGGCTGTTGCCTCTGTCTGTTCTGTCTCCAGATGTCAAAGGAGGTCATGAACCAGAAGGAGCACAAACATAACAACAGTGACACATTTGCTCAATGTTGCCCCGCTGTATTGAAGTCGGTTGGAATAGGCCAAACACTAGAAACACCTCGGATGACCACAACATGAAGCAGAGTTAAGATTTCGGCAATTCATTTCAACAAAATGTCAACAACACTTAAGGCCTGTGAACTTTTAGTTGACAGCATGGATATTAACCCTAATATTTTTCTACCTGGGTCAAGAACAGACTGAGAAATGCTTTATCATTATTTGTACACCAACAATGAGCTTGTGGTTTAAAGTCTCCCCACGCAAGTAAATACCAACATGCTGCAGGTACCAATTTTAGACAAGGAGGCTCAGAACTGACCAACAAGAGTACACATTTGAAGATTCGTTTCCAAAACATTTACTGCACATTCAAGCAGAGGCACTTTCATTTTCAGACCAAGCCTCCTGAAAATTATTTAACACAATTCCTTTCAGATAATTTGAAAAAAAGCGGGGTTTTAAGTGGATTAATTGAATAAAAGTTAAAATGCCATCAGGTGAACGGGACTGCAGTGCAACAGGTTTAAGAGGAGTCAGAGAATGCTAATAATTTCCAGTTCCCTGAGTAAAGTTACATTTTCCACCGGCCTTGTTGTGTTCCATATAAAACAACATACAAAACAAAAGGGGAAATGTATTTCTTACCTGTTAATTTGTCATTGTGTGAAGACGTGTGTCAGTGTCGATGAAATGCATGTGTGTGTGTAGTCTGCTGGCAGGTACACGTGTGTGTGTGTGTGAGAGAGAGAGAGAGAGAGAGAGAGAGAGAGAGAAAGAGAGGAGGAGACGGCCAATGAAAAAAGAGAACGAGAAAGGAAGTTTCACCAATGATCGGCCGCTGTCACTCTTTCGGTTGATCTTTCAGCCCTTCATCCACCTTGTCATAACACCACTATGTGTGTGTGTGCGTGTGTATGTGTAGCTGTGTCATAGTGATGCTGGAAACATGAAAAAAATCACCCTCGTGTGTGGCTTCAACCTCACACACTTACATGCAGACACTTTCAGTCTGACTGATTTTCTTTTTCTACCATTTTCATATGTAATTGTCGGTATGTTTTCACACACACACACACACAGCTATTCTTCTTGGGACACGGTGTTGACCTCCATCCATTTGGACAGTCTAAACAAATGACTTATACCCTAACCTTAACCTATCCACTTCTAATCATAGCCATAAGCTCCTCAGGCTACTTTTTTTAAAAAAAAAAACATGTATATTATGTTATGACATTATTTGTTGTTTTCTTAGACTACAAAACCCATTAAGTCTGGATGCTACATGTAGCTTTTTGAGAGCTACTGCAAGCATCCTGTTAGGCTAATAGAGGGGAACCAGATTTTAAGTTTTTAATCCTCTGAATAAAAGGCTGCTCAAATTATTTGTTGTTTATTCTCTTTCTTTCTTTAAGAGTTAGACAAGAAAACCCATTTAGCGTGGATGCTAAATGTAACAGTTTGAAGCAAAGCAAATATAGATTAGAGAAAACTATTAAAAAGCTTATATTTGTTCTTGTTTATTCTCTCTCTTACTAACAGTAAGATAATAGAAGGCAATTGTGTCTGGATGCTGGAAGTAACAGTTTGAAGCTACTGCAAGCATTCTGTTAGCTTAATACAATAATAGAGGGGAACCAGGTAATTTAAAGTTTTTAATTAGAAGACTAAAAACATTACAACGTTGTTCGTATCATTTGTTGTTTGTTCTCTTTTTTACTAAGAGTTAGATGTGAAAAACGAATTACGTTGGAATGCTAAATGTAAATGTTTGACGCCGCTGCTAGCATCCTGTTAGCTTAGCACAAAGAATAGAGGGGAATCAGATTAGCCGTACAACAATTGCCTCACAACAGTTTTAATTGCTTTAAGAGATTTTACCTGAAGTGTGCTGTCCTTCAGACAGACTAGCTGTAATTGTGTGGAATTAGGAGGCACATGGGTGGAGGTCAATTGTCTGAAGGAGTACGGGACTATGAAAGGTTTGGGAAAATGTTAAAGTTGACATGCTCCTTATTAAGATTTGTCCCACTGCATTTTAAACTAAACATACCTATACATAGTGTATAGGCTCCAACATTAGTGACAGGGGAGTTGTCAGTTGTCAGGAGTGGTAGATATTTGCATTCTGCACCAGGAAGAACAAGATTGACTTGTTGCTAATTCAAAGGTCTTAATAAACTACCTACACTTTTGACATTTAAAGGGCCAGTGTGTAACATTTAGAAGGATGTATTGGCAGGAACTTAATATACTACCCAGGAGAAGTTTATCCTCATAATAATATCTTTGTAAATACTTTTTTAAGCAAAGGCCTTGTTGCCACAATGTTTCTTCAGCAGTCTAAACCGACAGTCCAGCTGAATCCATAGTGTGCAATAAAGAAACGCAACTTCCTTTCTGGGATGTGAGGGCCACTGTAGTTCACTAACTTGCTTCTATAGCACTTATACGCACAATGAAATTGTCCCTAAACCCTCAAGAAGACATTGAAAGAGAGACAAAACAGGAAACGTCATACTCACTGAGGAAACACTGAAGATGGATTCAGTCCATAGCATAAAAAAACATTTAAAACACAGGTAGAAACATAACATACAAAGGTACAGCCAAAGCAATCAATTTTCATACACAGCCCTTCTTTCTAAGCCTGGATGTATAGTGAAAGGTTGGTTTAAGCCCCTATGATGCTGTTTTCTGACTCATACAAGTGACTGTATAAAAGTTACTGAAATACTCAAAGATAAAAACAATAAGATATGACAAAATAAAAGGCAATGTATTGAAATAAGAGTAAAGAAAGTAAAATAACCAGAGAGAAAGAAAGTATTAAAGGAAGAAAAAAGAGAAATAAAGTGTGATAAAAAAAAAACAACCTGAAAATATAGATAAAATAAATATAATATAAGGATAAAATAATATAAGATAAAAATCAGAAGTCATTAGTCTGTACACACTGGAATTTAAAGCTAAGCTGAGAGATGGGAAATTATTTAAACTTGCAAAACTGTAACAATGTCATAATTTGTTTTCAACGCACATGGGCTAGAAAATACTACTATTACTACTACTACTACTACTACTACTATTGTTCACATATTCACACTCAATACATATTGGAGATTGTGTGTTGAAGGTGACAAAACAAACAGAAAACTACAGTAAAATAATATTATTACGCTAAATAGTGTTTTGTAGTACACAGTGGTTACACATAGTGGTTCCACAGACTATTTTATTATCCCTTGAACATAATCAATAATAGTTCATCGTGATACCTTAGAGTCTTGATCATTTTAATTGTGTACAAGCTTTACAGTTTTTTAAAGATAGATATTATTGACTCTCTGACCAAAGTCTTATCCTATTAGAGCACATGCTCAAGGTCCGCAGTTACCTCGCCCGGTATTGAGTAGACACATTATGGAATACAGCAGAGGAAATCAGGTCAGATAGATCGAAAATTACATTACTATACTGCTGATTTTAGTATTGATTGTAGTAGTAAGTAGTAGCATTAATTATTCAAACCCTAAATTATTCTCTCCATAATATTAACCACTCTTCTACGCTTTTGCAAGTACTCCAACTGGTGCGTATATAACTTTGAAGCAGTCATCCAATGTTGATATTTAACCCCTCTGAGGCTATTAAATCAGTTCATCTTAGTATCCATTGCTTTCAGTAATATATCTTTATGTGACACATGTTTAATTTCAAATTTGATCCCCGATTTGTTTCTTTATTTAATCTATAAGCTTGCTTTGTGTTTTATATTATTTGATCTAGTCTGCCTCTCGACTTCTGTGTAGTTTTTGTTTACGGCTCTTGATGCATATTTTACTACATTACTATATATTACTATATGCACCTTTATTGGTACTTTGGACATGCAAACGTAACTTTAAATATGTCTCAGGGATGCGTGCCTTTAAACTGTTTTTCAATATTTAGCGATGCTAAAGGAAATAATCACTCCTTTGTCAGAATGAAAATAAATATGATTGGATTCTTTTTTATTGTAAATGTAGGGGTCGGAGGGTGGTGGGTTCTTATAACTAGTCATTTATCCACACTGTCTCGGCATGATGTTTTATTTGAGCCTTGATGAAAAGGATCCATTTTAAAAACGACAGCTTCGCTCTGATGCACTGACATTCATCAGTCCACAAGGCAGCAATTAAAGCTCAAACTGTAACTCCAGAAGAGCACATACATAGAAAAAAAAGGTAAAAGTGGATGTGACAAAGTGACAAAAGTTCATTCATTCTCAGTGTCGCAGTGTTTTTCAGAAATCTACAGATAACAGAGAGAGAAATGTGGTAATAAAGTTGTCGTAACATGAAATGGTCTGTTGAATGGCCGTCAATCTTCAGATTTCAGAGTAGATAGTGTGGCAGGTTACAGTAGATTACTATGCAGTGTCAAACATGAAGCCGATGAAAGGTCATGTGGTGATGTAAAAGGTGTAAATGTGTGTGTGTGTGTCAGACTCAGACTGAGAGTTAGTCATGAGTGTGCATGGTGTTGGGTGAGGCGGTGGTTGGGTTTCGTAGCGGCGTGGGGTGAGCACAGAGGTGCTGAGACGGGCTCTGATTCCCGGTATCATTAACATCAAACCTCCCCTGTGACACCACACGGCGGCCCCGTATTGTCCCAAGACCCTGAAACCTGTGCTGAGAATTTTCTCAGCTTTCAGGTGTTAAAGGGACTGTCTGACATTTTTGTCAAGAGAATGGTTTCAAGTACTTTTTTTTGTAAAATGGACAGGATTTACACCATGCATAAGTTAATAATAAAAGTAAGTTAGATATTTTTATACATTGCACATCCAGATTCAATTAATTTCAATTGAAATCACATTACACATACTCATTTTCTTTAAAACAATGAGAAAAGACATCCAACTCAAGAGTACACATATTTCAACATCAGAGCAAACTATCCAAATGAAATCACTGTTAAATTAAAGCATTTATAGCTATGAGCTGTGTTACAATAAAGTAAAATTGTGTTTGCACTTAAACCTGGGATGTGGACAGTAGTGAAAGAAAAGTCGAGAAGCTTATTCTAAGTAAATATATAAGGAAAATACAAAAAAACATTTGGGAATAACAATAAAAATATATATAAAAAAGTAAAAGGTAAATAAGCAAACAGCAATTGATTATATACTGTACAGTAGGCTTATTATATTATATTATTATATTACATTATCTGACAACTTTAGCAAAAGCAACTTGTAGTTAAGAATTGTCTCCATGTGATCTAATCTAGGAGAGGTAATATACAATATATAGCAACATAAAATAGCTGTAATAAAGTTGTAAAGTACTGACACATTCCTTATCTGTACTTTTACTGTAAAAATACATCGACCACATTCTGTGAAAATGAACTATTCTTAATCTAAAATGTGCATTATGAATAAATGTGTCTCTTTGCCTCAATTAATTGTATTGTTTTTCTGTCACACAAACACTGGCAGCCACTTAAGAGATGAATGATAAAGAAGCAAATTATCATTATCATCATATAGAAGACATAATCAACCCCAAAGTACTGGGGTTAAAAACACCCCAGTACTTTTAAAAATAAACTGCAGGTAAATAACACATACATTCATTTTTAGGATGTTTATATAGCTTCTAGTCAATAAGAGACTTAGAATAAAACACATTTGACATTTAATGAAAGGGGGTTTACAACGATAGGTAGGTGTATGACCCATTTAGTGGAGGAGAAAAAGATCTTCCTCTAGTTAGATATAAAACTTATCTCAAGATGGTTATAAAATATAGACGTACTTCCTCTCTTACCATCTGTGACACACTTTTTACACACCTGTCTGCACTGAAAATACTCAACGTCTTATCTGATGGCATCCCCGGATAATGAGAATGTGACAAAGACACAGTGCACAGGAGTCAGTACAGAACTTTGTTGTTTTATTCACTTCACATCACAGATTAGAGTTACTTGCAACAATTTTGTTTTCTCAAAATCTTAAAATACTTCAGACCAAGGCATCAAATTGAGCCTTTTTTTCTTTTGCGTCATCCAGTAGAAAGTAAAAAGTAAAAAAAAAAAAACACCGTCATTAAAAACAAAACTAAAATACTGGTAAAAACAAAAAAAATAAAATAATAAAAAGCCCACAGAACAAGAATGGAATGTCTTTCTGGACAATAAAAGAAATAACAATAAAAGATCAGAGCTGAACAAAATGTTTAACTAATCAGTGAATATCTGCATCTATTCACAGAAATAAAAAACACTGGCATTCTGCAAATATGACCAAATATGTTTATGTTCTGCCTGAATAAAGTGAGAAAGTCTGGCCCTGTTTGTTCCTTCTCAATATGCCAATTTATTTCTAAAGTCTGGGAGTCTGAAATTTTTTATGCCTAGTCTGTAGACAACATTCCTACAGTTTGGCGCCATCTCTAGCCCGTGTAGGGGAAGTGCAGGAGGACGGCCTGTCCAGGTCCTAGAGTTAAATTATCCAACTCCACTGTGGAGTCTTCTGTAAACTCGATTGTGGAGTTTAAGCCAGCCGTCAGCTTCACCACGGCCGTCGTTGGCAACTCTACTCCCTCTGCAGAAACAAATGACATGGGGTCACAAACTTCAGACAACTAAATATAACATCTTAGCTAGATTAAACAAAAATAATTAAAAATATTATATATATATACCTGTAGGTGCCAGTGAGAGTTTGAGTGTCTCGGGTGCTTCTCCCCAGTTGACAGCTGTTATAAACCTCTCACTCTGGTCCCACAGGCGGAGGAAAGAGAGGGAGGAGGCTGAAGAGTAGAGAGGGTAGTAGTCGCCATGGAGGAGAGATCGCTCTTTGCCTCGCAGGTCGCTCAGGGATCTGAACCACTTCATCACGGCAACGTGTTCCTTCCGCGTCACCTGGAAATTCGACAAGCAAGATTTTTTTTAAAAACCACTGTGATCTTTTCATGTTTGTGTTTCTGACACCACTATACTATGGGTGCGGGTGTTTTGAAATGAGGCAGGCTCTGCCCATCAAAACTGGAGCAACCTTTAAAAAGGTTTCGGGAGTTTTGAATTGATTTAGAATCTTTGAGGATTAGAGTTATGATTTCTTTTTGACACCACCTACTGATATATATAAAATATGTGTCTGTAATATGATAAAATGTAAACGCATAGAGGACAATGGATTATGATGATTGTCACTCCGATCAGTGTTCATGTACACGTGGGCGTTCCGATCACAACTTCATAAACGTGGAGTATTTCAGCTTTATGATTTTGCTGGTAACGGATAATAACAGAGCAGGGGCCAAAAAAAGGGTCTTAATCTGACACACATCATGTTAAATGACAGTGGCATTCATTTTCCAATACAGGCAGAAGTGAAGCTTCTTCTACTACTATTTCTATTATTATTACTCAAAACTCAGGCCATGACATTTTTTTTTATATCCATGTAAATGGGGGAGATGCAATTTATAAAATCTGCATTTGAAAACATTGCTGCTGACGTCCATGCAGTCGAACACAATCTTACCTCAGCTGCCGTATCAACCGCTTCTCCTTCAGCAGGCTCCTTCTCAATGTCCCAAACCATTTTAGGATTTTTTTCACCCTATGAATAAACAAGGCAGTTAAGACAAAAGTCACGCTTCCTAATAGCCGAGAGGTTGTTGACAGACTTCCTGCTGCTCTATGGCTGTGTCGATGCTAACCTGTTGGGTGTGAAGGCCGATTTCATCCCCGTAAGTAAACATGGGAGTTCCGGGCATGGTGAACAACAGGAGCTGGTAGAGACGGATCAGGGACGGAGTCGTTGCCAGTTTAGACAGCTGTTCCAATCTGGCAGCACCGAGACCCCAGCCCAGACTTCTCTGCTGGGAGTGAAGTGTGTCCAAGGCATTAATGCGCTCCACACCTGCACATAATCAGGTGAAATTACTTACTTAAAATAACTTATAGCAAGAATGACAAATAAGGCACACTTTCTTTTTTGCTGGATTCAAAAGACAAAACAGGGAATACAAAAGATGCAAGAAAACAAATCTATGTCCCACGTTATGCTGGTACCAGATACTATTTTTGGAAAAAAGAAAATTAGCATCAAGTAGGTGGAGATGCAACCTAATCGTGCCGAGGCGAGTAGAGCTGCTGGAAATACGCCAATAGTGTCTGGTTGCAGGTTGTGATTTTGAAAACGGAAGTTTGTTTTTTGCAACGTTGACATTTTGTTCAAAATAACAGCTTGAACATGAAGGTGATGGGTGAGGCTTAATAATGAGGACACTTAAAACCAACCTCCATTATTGCTGCTGAGCAGGTCTGACAAGACGAGGTCTACACCAGTGGTGTTGACGAGTCGAGACACCTCCGCAGGTGAGACGCCTGTAGCTACGCCCATCAGGACCCTGGGGAGAGACAATTAGTCTGATTAGTGATATATGTACAAAACAGTGAAGGCAATAGTTTAACAACTGGTTTAAGCGGTTTCAACTGAAAAAGGTTTCACTGCTTTAAAAAAAGCATTCGATTTTGAGTTAAATCTGCACACTTATCTTATCTCAAAATACCCTCCTGGTAGAAAAGTACATTGTGTAATTTCTCTGATTCTCCACAAGGTGTCGCCTTAATGACTATAAAGTGCTTACAGGCTGCAGTTGCCTCACTTGCTGACCTCCCTGACCTCCACTCACTGCTCCCTGCAGCACTGGAATGCATCTCCTCTTTCTCTCATAAAACAGCAAACATTTTCCTGATGCTTTGAAATGTACTTTCCCACAAATTGAGAAGCTTAAAATTCAATATTTACAGAAAACATTTTTTCCCATCAGTGTTTAAAAATTCAAGCAAATTTCCTGCAGAAGAATCTTCAGGAAATTAGTTTTCCATTTCCCCAAGTCTACCAAATGGAACACCGTGTTCCTGCACAGCACGGTGTTTCTGTGGGGGACCCTACAGAAGTAAAACAATGGCAGGCATTAGTTACCCCTTCTTGGTGCCCTCAGTGTTGTTGCCCTGGACAACAGCTTGAAGCATCGTCCATTGAGGAGTGTTGGCAGCATCAGTGAAGTCTGAGAACTTGATGCCATCAACACCCAAACCCATCCAATGTTCTGCTGCGGCCTGTGGGAGAACATGAGCACTTTAGCTTCAAGAGAAATAAAAAGTAAATAAGGGTCACAGTGTTGTTCGTGTGCGTCTCCTACCACAACTTTCTCCATCAAATTACCAGTGTTGCCACCAATAAACCATGGAGATGTCCCATTGTAGTTTGGAGTAAGGTCAAGAACTATAGACATGCCTAAACAAAACAAAAAAAAGAAAAAGGAATTATAATTACAAATACAAAGAAAGCATATCCTCTCAGCAGTTTATTTCAATATAATAACTGCAGTGTCATCCATTTAGAAATTTAGCTTGGTCATATTGGTAATATGCAGCCACATCCTACAAAATATGAATCCCAGAGCAGATTCAAGCTCATGCTCTGAGCTTTTTAAACCATGTATGAAGGCCTACCCTTCTTGTGAGCCTTTTCCATCACGGCGATCAGTTCTGTCTCTTTTCCCTGGCTTGGGTTGATGGTTGTAAGTTCCAGGGTGGCGGGGTTATCGCTCTGGACGGTGTGAAGAGGACCAAGAACGAGGCCTTTCACCTTCAGCTGGTTTATAACATCCAACTTTGCCTCAGCTCCTACAGACGAAGAAGGGGAAATAAACAGCTCAGTGTGAGGTTTACAAAGGACCGGGGGACGCTTGTGTGTGAAATTGTAGCAGGGTCAAAAGGTGGGAAAAAGAGGGCAACAACAAAGTAAAAAAGAATTATGGAGAGAAAAAGCTACGGGTGAATTTTGCTGCTCTCATGTGAATGGCTCCCTCCACACACTCTGCTGGTAATGTGAAATCTGAGTACAAGAGGGTCCTTCATGTGAAAACACACGGTCACGTGGGCTTTTAGGAATTCTGCCCAAGGCTTCTTGGAAACCCTAGAACTCTGGTGTAATTCATTTTGAGAACAGTACAGTCTGTCTTTACTTCTTTCCTTTTTAGATAACTTATATGGTTAAACATATTGAACAACTTTTAAGTTACATTTAATGGGAAACTTTTAGAATGTCATCAAAATGTGATCTGTACACCACTTGAAGGACAGTGTTCCTGAACCTTAACCCTAAACGGAAGTAGAAGAGATATAAAAAAATAACTCTGAAAAATGTCCTTTAGACTTTGAGTCACAGTGTCAGCCATGTCAGCAGTTTGGTATCTTGCCAATTGAGCTAAACCACATACGCAAACATAAGACATTGTCATGAGACTTAACCTGCATAACCGCGTTAGCAAAGTAGTACTTAGTGAATAATCCCTAAATCTTATTTTTGGAAGCAGTGCGACACTGTGAACAAAAATAGGACATGAAAACAGGAGGTATTTAAAAAATCTATAGTGCATTAGAAGCACTGCACAAATAAAATGATTTGATTATTAATCTAATGCTAAATGAATTGCCAACTATTTTGATAAACCAATAATCGGTGCTTTTAAATGTGACTATTTTCTGGTTTCTTTGCTCCATATAACAAAGACATGATTAATATTGAATTATTTTGGTTTCTGGGCAAAAACAAGACAATTTAAAACCTCATAATTTTAAGGTTTGGGGGAACAACTCGTCTACAGATAGACAACTTTATTAGTTGCGCCCCTACAAATAAATATTATACCTTTCAATCCATCAGAGAAAGCTTCGAGGTCGGGGACCTGGTACAGTGGTCCCTCGTTCCACCAATGCATCTCGGGGATGGGTTTGCAGCGAGGAGCCTGGACAATGATCACGATGGCTCCGGCCAGCATGCCGACCCAGCCCAGCCAGAACAGGATGAGCAGCACCCAACGGGTCCTCACCCATCTACAGAAATGAATTTAACTCATTAGATATGGGATGATATACAGTTTTATCAAGCATCACCTGACTGTGGTGACCTGAGACCATCATTTCAATCATGAAACGGGGGAAAATACCTTTAGGTAATTCAAGTAATGTTTTATGTAACATTAACGACATAAGTTCATCCGGAAATACAGACGACATTGCTTATCGCCCACCGTCTAAAACAAGTGAGGATAATCACTTATTTAAGAGCTGAAAATAAGGTATTTATAGCATTTCTGTTACTTAGTTGTTCTTACCCAGGAGTACCAGCAACCCTCATCAGCTCCTCCTTGGAGAGCCCGGTGAATGTCACCTCATCATCGGGAATCTTCAGCTTGACACTGCCATTTTTCTCTCCTCCTGGTGGCTGGCCATCTGTCATCGGCTGCTTCTCGGGATCCAGCTCATTGAGCTCCACCTCCTTCATGTCGATCTCCGTGTCCTTACTCATGGTTTAATCTGATGTCTTGATAGTAGGAGAGACAAAGGGAAAATTCTTACTGTACTGTACATGTATTACAGACTGCAATAAAAAACAGGAAAGTGAGCGACGATTACTTGGACCAAAGAGAGTGCAGAAAGCGACAAACAAAGAGCTCAGGGGGGAAAGATGCAACTAAGAATTGTTTAATGATTATGAAATTAAACGTCGACTATTCAGATTATCAATCAGCTTTTTAAGCTTCTTGGATGTGACCATAAGTTTGAGGTTTGGGAAACACAGTACTGACATTTTTGGAACAAGCGATAACTCAATTTATTGAGAAATGCCGGCAGGTTTATTGATTACAGGTTTATTAATAATCTTTATCACATATGTAGGTTTTACAGCAGATGGCATCTGTAACCCTACAGTACTGCCTCTCTTAACCTTTACCCTGCTGTTCTTGTCATTGTTCTTGGTGTTAAATGTCAATTAGCCTCGGTAGTGCTGTATTACTGCATTTTTAAGTACTACTTCCTCCTGGATGTCTCACTTTGTCTGAAAACATAGGGTTTATCTCCCCTTTGTTTTCATTTTTTATATTATTATTACTCTAAATGTCAGTGACCAACACTAAGCCTCGTATTTAACTCCTGGTTAAAATTCGTTTGTCACATTACTGACTCCTTCTATTCTTTCATTTGCTTATTCTTCTCATTGTCGTACTTTTGTAGTCAGACGGTCGTAATATCGCATTTATCTAGGTTTTTATCTCACTTATATCACACCCTACAGTTGTCTGATGAA